>NW_026099572.1:48410213-48491756 GCF_025091365.1 Daktulosphaira vitifoliae | reverse complement strand
TTTTTTTTTTTTTTTTTTTTGAAAAAGTTAGAATGTAGGACCATAATAATTTAATATATATATATAATAATCATAAATAAATAATAGAGTATATTGATGAAAAAATTGGGTGAATAAATCTCTTCTTAATGTACTGTAATTGTATACATCTAGATCATTTTCAAATATGTAAAAATGTTTATTTATCATGTGTTTATGAAAATTTTAATATTGATTGATTTAAGCTCGTCGCTGAATGAACATTGATAATTTTATTGAATAAAATTCATAAATATTTTAAGATAAAAATTAGTTGTTGTTAGTCTTATAACATGTATAATCAATTTTAAAAATTTCTAATCAAAAGTTCTAGAATTTTTTGGATCGGATACTCTGTATGAATATATTTTAGAAATTAGAAATATTTTTTTTTTGGCGGTTTATGTTTCTTATCGATGATGTCCAATGTCATTGCGAGCCCCAGGACGCTACTTGTATTTTTTTTTTTTATTCTATCGCTATCTTTGAAGTAACGACGTGGCTGTGTTTCGTTCATGTTCTTCATTGAATTTTGGATAATGTCGAAAATGTAATTACCATGTATTCAATTGAAATAGATGCGTGTTCGTTGTTTTAAGATTTAAACCGATTCTCGGAATACTCTAATGAAGTTTTTTTTTTGCTATTATGAGTGAACAGTGTGTATATTGTTTAGATATAATTGTTTATTAAATTACAGATGGCAAATCTAAGCTCTTCTTTTATCCCTCGAGTGTGTATTTTGGCTTAGAAAGCATTCGGTTAATGATTTTAATCTATGTAGGCTAAGGTAAGTTAGGGCGTTTGTTATTGCCAACCAACTCAATTTAGTTAATACCAAAATGGGATTACGTCAGAATTGAGCATCGACGGTCGTTACAATATATAATATATGCGCTTACAACTTGCTGATGGTGTATATGTAGATCGTTCAATCGAGGAAGGTGTGTGTAGTGGTTTGCTTTTGTTTCTACCAACGTAAGCCTTACGTTGCATATGGGACTTCCGCATTATAAAGCGCGTCACATTAGCCTGGAATTACATCCTACCGACAGTATTGTACGTATACAGTTATCTGGCCATCTTTCCTAAAATATTCTGCAAGTGTATTTCAGTGATAGAAACGATGGTCATCGTATGGCCGGTGTGTTGACTTTAAATAATTGAACTCCAACGCTATTGCGTTTGATAGATAAGGCCTGTCATTGTATTGAATTATGAATGGGTTATCCATTAAATGACTATTTGCTTGTTGTAAAAAATAACACATCATCGAACATCGACCGTTAATTTTAATTATCAATCTCTTTTCTATTAATTAAAAAAAATAATTAGCCTAGACCGTTTAATATTTGAATTTATTAAAAAAGTATGACATATTCTACATGTTAGTCATTTTTATTTCACGCCGTTACGCATGTTGTAAAATATTCATTATGCATTTGTATAAATATTGAAATTTGCATAATTACACCACTCGTACTTCAATAGTTCCGGATGAAACTGATAAAATATATTTATAAACATGTTTGTGTTTATAATTCAAAAACTACGGCGAATGCAAATCGTAGTAATTTAGTAACTTAAACCAACTAACGTATAAGGCTGAATCGAGTATTAATATTATTTATGAAAAAAAAACACGTCAGGATAAAAATACTTTAGGTGTGTGTGTTTAGTTGGAGAATATCGAATTTTAAGTTTAAAATTTCCAATTGAATCATTAAAATAAAAACTGATTGCCGACAGTTTCAGTGATATTTTGTGATGAAAAAATAATTTAATTTTAACACCTCAATAATAAATTATATATATATATATATTTTTTAATTTCCATTGTATTAACACGTTTCTGTTGTTCTGTATTCATTTTTCCAGCATTCACCTGAGAGCTATTGTTTATACGATCCATGTTATTGTTTGTGGTCTTTTCTTTTTCTGGTTTTTCACCTTATTGCGTACGTGCAGAAAGAAAGTGAGGGAGACGAAGGCCGCGGAAGTTCTCTCACACTGAGATACCACAAGAAAGCTATTAACGTTTTGTTATTGTTAGTCGGGCGTGTTGTTCTTATTGCCGGCGTACCATCTCCGTGGCACAATAGGGCGTGTCCCGAACGCGGGATTTAACACCTACTATCCGCGAGTATATGTATATGCTTCTATATATATATAAGCGTTTTACCGGTAGAGGCCGAATAAGAGGAGTGGTGGGAGGGGGTGAAGCGGATGGGGTCCAGCTTTATTAATATTTACAACGATGCCCTTTTGCTGTGCCTACTGCTTCTGGCGCGGAGAAAAGCCTTTGGGGGCTCTTTCCTCCACTTTTCAACCTCGACAGGATTACCGTTAGGACAAAAGCTTGTGTTTCACGATTTATCATCGCCACGACCTTTGCCGCCAAGCCAAAGATAAAACTCTTAATCGTCCTACGATTTTTCATCGTTCGCTTAAAACGTTGTTGTAATAATACCGTTTTCTCCCTGTCACGTAATGGCTGAGGGAGGACAGCGGAGGAAGGACAAGGCGTTCGGTTACAACGACTGATTATTTATTTTTTCGCCATTCGGCGAATCAGTTTATACATGGCACGAGTATAATTTTGTCATTTTTAACTGGAAAAGCGTCGCGGGGCGTGCGAGGAATACTTGGAACGGGTTTTATTGCCTTCAGACGTTTGAAGAAAATAAAAATATTATACACACGCACGGATGTTCAAAAAAAAACTTACCTGCAGTGTAGTCGAGCATCTTATTTTTTTATTTTACGACTTTTACGGTTTTTTTCATGCGTGCCACCGAATATTCACTTACAGCACCCCACTTCACTGTATTTCTTATCGTATCGTTCCCAAGTGTGATCCACGTTGCCCTCCGTGCGTGGCTACAGTAACAAAATAACTTGGACCGTGTAGGATGGGAAAGAGATATCAACGGGCGCTGTTTGTTCGCCGCTTATTTGTATTTCATCTGTGCGTGTAGAGTAGTTGTCTCCCGGCTACGGCCAATTGTATTAAAAAGTGTATCTGCCCGTTTTTCCCCTTTCGAAATAAAAAAAAAATAACATCCATGAGTGAAACGCAGCAATCAAACGCTTTGGACAACAGTTGAATCATTGGTAGAGTGGGTTCAATCTATTCTTCCATTTATAGGTGTTATTTTTATGTGTGTCAGTGCGTTTGTTCATACACATTGTTTCCTGTAGCGTAAACCTATTCCTCTCAAATACAAGCATTTTCTATTTACTTGGCTGAAAGAATAACACACAATTGCCAATTCTCTTATAACATTCTTGGTATTACCTAAGTTCAATTTAGACCTTGAACGCCTATAACATGCTGTAAATTGTGGATGTCCTATTTTGGGCTGAAATTTTTATGCTTAATGACAAATGACCGCTACGAATTTGACTGAATAGCTAATTTAGTTTATCCCGTTTCGCAGTTATGTTATAATTATACTTGCAAATTAATTATTACTGTTTGAACGGCAATTGATAGTGCTATCAACAATTATAGTTCAATAAATAAACTTTAGTTAAGTGACTTATATTTTGGTGTTGCTTCATTAATAGTTCACATATAAGCGCCACTTTTTTTATTTACTCAACAGCAATAATATATTGATTACTAAAATATTGTAAAATATTAATTTGAGTTTGTAAAAAGAATCCATCTTAAAATGGGGTTCCATTTTGTTGTAAGATATTATTATAAAATTATATCATAAGATTTTTCAATCAGGGATGTACTGGCCACGGGGGTACTTGTCTCCTAGACCTTTGTATTGCGTAATCCGTAAAAATAATGTTCACATTTTTTTTGGTCTTTAAGTTCATTATTATGAGCAATTCAACTGTAGAGCGAGTAGGGCTTCTATAATTTTTGTTGTGCCCTGGGCTGTTTATTTTCCAGTTCGCTTCTGCTCACCATGGTCTTGATTTGGGCTATTTTTGTGTTTTGTAATAACTTGATTTTTTTCTTTTCATTGTAATTTTATGTATTATAATCAGGGTTTTAGTTGGAAAAATACTCAAGGGGGGTTTCTATTTACAATATCATTTTGAACGTTCCATGTGCCTCTAAACGGTTATAAGAGGTTTTTAAAAGTATCATTACGAAGTGATATGAATGCAAAAGCCCCTATAGTTTTTTAGGTGTTTATTTCACAATTTAGAGAGATGCTAAAATAAGATGAACAAAAACAAAACAAAATTTGTACTACCTCCCAGTGGGCTACCCCACTGTAGATTTTACATAAGATTTTTGCTTAGGGAGTCAAAGATCTTTATTTTAACATTTACATATTAACCAAAATCATATACTTTTCTAGTAATAATTGGATGTTGATAGAGAGTTGTTCTATTGATTTTTTAATTTTCTCATTACAAACAAATAAATTTAATTAAATACATAAACAAAAAAGTTTTTGTTTATTTTGTAAACAATTTTTTTTAGTTAATTATTTTCTGCGTAATTTATAAAAGTAGTTTAAATTAAAAACTTAAATGGAAAATATACATGTATATTACATAAAATATACATGACAATAGGTATTTTTAATGACTCATAACTTAAGCCAATGAATGAATTTTTAATCACGGATATAAATATTCTTTTAAAATACTAAGTAGTTACTACACACGCATATTTTAAAACCTATTATTTTTCGAAATTTATAATTCTATTGACTGGTATCTATTAAAAGTTTGTCTATCGTTCAACAAAAGTGTACTTATCTATTTTAATTATCCAACCAGTGTATGATTAATACATTTATAATTAATAAAATCACCATGTGAACGTTAAAAATAAAACTTTGATGTTTTTTGTAATAAAAAATATTATATTTATGAAGCCTAACTTTTTTTAAATTAAATATTTAAAACTTTTTTTAAAAAAGTTTTAGTTTGTCCTTTAATAAATTTCAACATTTGACAGGGTGTATTATTACAATTGCAAGTGCAGTGCTAGAAATTATTGTTTTTCTTTTTTTTCAATTTTTAAATGATCAGGAAAAAGTAATTTAAGTTAAAATTTATAATTTGAAATTTATTTTAGATTTTAAAACAATAATTGTTTATTCGATCGTGATATATACCGTACAAACCATATAGTTTTTTGTTTTAAAATTATTGTATGTCATCGTTTCTATGGCTAAACCGTGTAACTTGGTTATACAGGGTGATCCATTTAACATTGACCAGCAAATATCTCAAAAACTATTTATTATTTTAATAATTTTTTTTTTAAATTATTTTAGTTACATAAAACTCTACATTTATCCATGATCAGATAATTTTTAGGTTCATCCCTTATGCCTTAAAAGGGTACCAACTTTTTTTTTTCAAATGGAAACATATATTTTTAGTTAGATATATTGATAGAGTTTTTTTTTTTTATAATTTTTAGCGTTTGAATTTTTCATTTAAGTCGATTAGTTTGCATGTTATTTCACTTTAAAGTTTTGATTTTTTTTACCTATATATATGTATAAAACGGGTAGACTTGTAATACAGGTAGTTAATTGCAGCGGTTATGATGGCTCGTAAAGACACATATTAGATAAGATAAGATATTTGCTGGTCAATGTTAAATGGATCACTCTGTATTCTGAAGGAAGAATAGAAAACACATTTTTCGTATAGCTAACAATCGATATAGGTATTTTTAGTACTCAATTATTTCAAGAAATAATTAAATAATTCTAAAAAACTTTAAAATATTCGTCAATAGTATAGGTACCTCTGTATTTCTCGCAAAAATAAAAATTCTCAGTATCTAGAGTCATATCGTTTTACCTCGGATGCGTTATGTGGATTTACTGTAAATCAGTTGAAGTTTTTATAAATTGTATGGTATTAAGATGAATTTTTTGAACATTTCTATTTGGTAAAATGACTACAGGTTTTTTTTTAATTGTTATTAATCTGTTTCTATGTTAAAATTATCATTGGTATACTGTTAAAATTTATTTTCTTGTTGATGTTCAATTCAATTTTATCGATACAACGGTATATTTTTACTTTGTTCGATACGTAATTATATTACACTCTGAAGAAATATATTACATTACTGTTAATATATGTGAGAAGAGAGAAACGTTCATGATACTTTTTGGGTTGTGTATTTTTCTCGTTAAAATAAGTTAAAAAGTTTTTCACCATTTTACATTGTTCGGATCGCCACAAGTTCTTCGTATATCTATCTGACTGTATTATATATTAGTTTTAACTAAAAGTCTATTATAGAAAGTATTATTTTGTAACCGTTTCCTGTCAAACTGTATATGTTCTACATATCATGTAGTTTAGAAAGCGGCTGCCGGGGAGAGATCATAAGCTGTTTCGTAGCTAATCGTCTAGTTTAATAGAAAATAATACAAACTTTAGAACGTAATTTGTTGTTAAGAGCCGGAAATGACGGACTGACTGCCGCCGCAGTGATAGGCTCGTTTACTCTGGTGGTTAATTCGTCACGAACTTATAGAGCATTTCAGTTTTATTACTTTTTTCCCTCATTTATGAAGCTTGTTTTCGGAAATCTTTATTGCCACCCAGTTAATCACACCATGACATAAAGTGGTTTCACGATCATACCGCTCGATTCCTTGAACCCTTTGGGAGTTTTCGACAATATGCAATATCGTTCGGCAGGTGACGAGATAGACATTTTAAACATTTTTTCGTTATTTATTTATATATTTTAATAACGTATCCATTGTTATCGCTGACATTATATTGTCTTTTTCGGTGCCCGTTATAAATCATGACCGTCGTTCATTCATTAACCCAGAGACATTATGTGTGTGTGTGTGTTTTTGTAATTGTTTTTTTTTCGACCGCAAGAGATGGAGAGAAGAGGATAACGACTTTAATGTTGACGGTTATACCGAAATATTAATCAACGCTTGGCGGGGTGGTGTTGAACAAATTGCCGTCGGAGATTTTTTTCGCATTAACTGCCTGCCCGGAATTTATTAGCATTGAATCTACACTAGCAGCAAGATAATAAAACTCTGTTTTGTTAACACGCGGATTCGTGAGCGTAGCAGCTGTTATGAATTGACATAACGAACAGTAGTTCTGTTAGAATATCATAGAGATTAATTTTTATTTAAACCGCCATTTTTAAATTGTAGAACTATTACTAGACGCATTTCGCTGTATCAGTTAAATTTTCCGTCTTATAGTTTTTCATTATTTTTTCGTTTACTTCTCTATCCAATAATTTCCGTCTGTTTTGGACCAATGGGTTTGGATGGGAAAAACTTCAATCAAAAACGAACGAACCAACTACATACATGCCCTATAGCATTCGTACATTTCAATTGAAATAATGATTGATTTTGTCTATTCTCTTCATAAATAAAACACGGAATACTTGATTTACCCGAGAAAAACATTGTATGCACTATTAGCGGAGGTAACGGAAATATATTAATGAATAAAGAGAATTCTTTTGTCTAAAACGACAATGTCGTACAATGAAAAAGCAGTTTTTTACTGCAGTCGAGATTACTTTGTATAAAATCGTAAACAAGTCGTTGTCATTGTAATGTAGGGAATATGTTGTTTCAAATTGTTTGATTTTTTTCCATAAAACTTTCTCTTTTATTTTGTCGTTTCGCATCAAGTACATCATCAGCGCTTAAGTGTCACCCAAAAAATAATTATTTTCGTCGCATCATTCTTTGCCGTCCAACTTTTCGGCTACATTACGCGAGACAGTTTATTCCGTGACTTAAGTGTCCGACAAACACACTTTAATGTTATCGACCAAATAAAAGTCGTATGGCCAACAAACACAAATGGCAATCATTTTACTGGTATTTCACCGAGTGTTTAATAAAATTAAATTGACACAAAAAAAAAAAACACAAATTCTTAAAGAGTAAATAATTTATATTGTACTACTTGAGGTAACTCGGTAAAACGTGTATTTTTATTTGATCCGATTGGTATTTGTTATGTTTATATATGAATAATATATAATTATATAATCCGAGAGGAAAAAGTGTACTGAACGAAGTAACGCGGCGTCGGCGGTAGGCAAAACGAGTACACCGCTGTTTTGTGCCTATGCGCTTTAATTAACTGTTAATGTATATTATTATAATATTTTATGGAAATACGCCGCTAGGGCACTCGATAAAATATATTATAGAAAATGAAAAAGTTGAAGAAATAATATTTGTTTATGAATATTAAGTAGTGCTATGTTATTATAATGATGAATAGCCCAGTTAGAAGACAACGGATCTCACTTAAAGCTGATGGTGGTTTTTGTTGGCGGTAGAAAATTTATATTTTTTAATTAAACTCCGTAATAAAATAGAAAAGTTATTTTCAATTAAAATCCAGTTAATTTATGAACGTTAAAGCCACTCTGGCGTACTCGAAAATTTATTTCGTCAAATTTCAATAATTATTTTTGCGCTTTTCCAAAAACACATAGTAGTGGTGTTCTCGCAACTGTGTATCGTGTGTACTTATAATGGGAGTAATGTAGTCGAATTCGCCATCTATCCTCCGGCGGCGTTTTAAACGATACACGGCTAATGGAGATGAGTGGAATCGGGAAAGGCTTAAACGAAAGAAAGACGACACAGGCAGCACTACCGTGTTAAGGCCGTGGATTGTTTATTGTTATTATTGCTACAAGTAACAGGCAAAAAGTTAAGCCGCTTTTTCCATTAACGCGGTACGCCGCCGGCACCTGCTGCTGGTTAACATATAGTAGAGAGACTTAATTTTCTATTTAGTACTACAGTGGCGTGTGGGTATTGCTTATTCTTCACAGTCAATTCACTTTGTGTGATATTCGGTTAGATAAATGTTTTTGTGTTTGCTCCTTCGATCGAAAAACTCGATTGTATTTTCGGTTCTGTTACGGACTTGTAAATCTTCGAAATCAAATGTTATTTTAGTGCGCCGCCGCCGCCTCTCTGTTGAGCCTCAGACGTGTATTATCTGCATAATAACAATATAAAAAAATAGTTCGCACGTCTCGTCGAACACGGTACGTTTGGTACGATATTAAATTATACTTTTACACATGCTTGTACACGTACAAGATGAAACCTATTAAATTGTGTAATGATATCGTAATAACGTATTATTTTTACGTGCCCCGGAAAAGTAACGTGAATGTTATTATTGCTTTTAATATGTATGTATGCGTTTAAGTGCCACCTTTTACCATAACTTGTTTATCGAACCGTTTACCCGAAAACATTAAATGCCGAGTGCCCCGTGCACATTATGTTTACGTACATTTCACACGTGCCCCTTCAGATACAGATCGGCAACCGCAAAAATATAATGTATTATTACTGTTAATAGTTTGTAACTTTAAGCAGTCGATCCGGTAAAAAAAAAAAAACGCATTAAGAAAGGTTCGGAAATTCCGAGTGGATTTATTGGATTATTATGCGATAGCTCACCCGGGTGTTTCTAATGAAAATTTGTGAACGTTTTTTTTTATAAATGGGTCAAAAAGCGTTGTTTTACAATTACGATCACAAGTGGTCG
Organism: Daktulosphaira vitifoliae; assembly: GCF_025091365.1. Lineage (NCBI taxonomy): Eukaryota > Metazoa > Arthropoda > Insecta > Hemiptera > Phylloxeridae > Daktulosphaira > Daktulosphaira vitifoliae. The sequence goes on along the minus strand of NW_026099572.1, from coordinate 48,482,210 downwards.
CCGCGGTAGTAATATTAATTGCTATAGTCGGCGGCTTTTCGATTGCTACTACACTTGAAAGCAACCGCCCACTATTTTTTCCACGCGGTCAACGTCAACGTGTTGCTGCTTGAACGTGGTGTTGGACGAATAATTTTTTACTCGGCTCTGATACGCTTTATCGTTGTCCATCCAACTTAGATCGAATGAAAAGTTTATTTATTATTTTTGATAACAGTGTCGGCAACTCGCAGCTGTACAAATTTCTCCCATAGAAATCGCCAAGAACTTTTGGTGTGCTGTTATTATTATTATTATTATTCCCATTAAAAGTTTACTTCTGTTAAATAAAATTCGACCACACGTTAGTTTTTATAGACCAGTCACGCAAATATGTGTAGAGTTCAGTTTTTAAAATCGGGTTTGAGAAACGTAAAGTATTAAACTCACTCGCATTAATAAATAATTACAGTGTTTATGAATAATGCGAAACGCCCTCGTTTCTGGCTGCTTTTAGTATACGGCAAAAATGAAACTGTAATTCGTGACCAGATAAATCATCATGGACAAGTAGAATTTGTCTTGCTCGTCGCTGCGACTTACTGCTTTTTTTTTTAACGAAGACGGACTGGTGACGTTCGTGTATGTGTACAAGTAGAAGAAAAAAATGTCAAGATTTCTCCCATTCACAGTGGTTTTGGTGTGTGACAAGTTCCATTTAGACCCGTGAAAAAACAACAAATAAACTAAAGCAAACGGAGGTGACAAGTCTATTACACAAACCTGGATAAAAGCATTACACTGAGCGCGTATGTCCACCGTCTTCCACCTCCATTTTCCCGGCTTGGGTAATACCGAGAGACACGAGTCTGTAATCCAACACCGTTAGCAGAGCTCAACTACGTTTGAAATTATCCACATTTCATCGGACGCTGGTATTGTAAAAAATGTATGTCGCAACCAAAGTAACGGGCGTTTTTAGTCGTAGAAAATGAACAAGAAATATATATATCAGGACAAAGTATAAAATGTACACATAAAAATAAATAGAATTCGAGATATTGGAGGTTTTAATAGTTTATTATGAAGATCGTAAAATGTAACCCAATGAATTCCATTTGACGACCATCAAATAATAAACGTTATTTTGAAAGCCGTTGAAAAAATTTTAAGGTTAATTATTTTTTTTCTAGAAATTTTGTTTAGTCAAAATTAAAACCTTCTTCAACGCAATGCAATCTCGAATAGTTCTTTTTTTCAAAAGTACTATTTTAAATTATCTACACTGTAAACGTTATTTTCCTCTTAATTAACCTTGACGATAATATTTTTCTTTAATCTTCAACAGTATTTCTTCCAATGTGATATGCAAAACTGCAAAATTATTCAGTGTCGTATGTATGTAAATTTATATACACCATTGGGGATTATAATGCGGGATTAATGTATAAGACTTTAAATACCTACTTCTAGTAGAACCTTCTTCCCTTAAAACTCGAGAGTCACTTTTGTCAAAAGGTAGCGACAAGTTTGATTCGATTAGAGTAAGAAAGCCCCTAGAGTTATAACTTTACTGGGTCGTCGAAAATTGATAAAACCTACTTTTTCCGGCTAAATTGGTAATTGGATCCCTTTTTATGTGTTTATGATTATAATTAAAAATTCTTACTATAATCTACTCAGCACACTTAAATATTCTTAGACCACTTAAGTGTTTTGAAGTTTTAAAAGATAGTGGCAGTGTATTTTGAATGAAAAATTAATGAAGTATAATTAATTTTAATAATAAATTAAGAATGCATTACAATATGAGAAATGATTGTGACGTAATATAACATGTAAAGTTTTTAGCTTTTTTTATTATTTTTTTTAAAAAAAAGAGAAAATTTTAAATTGAGATTCAAATAATGAATCGTTTCATAATTTATACTATTGTGGGTTGTCGTGAAAGAGTACGAAATCACTTAAGTTATCTCTTGGTATGTAGTTTATTAAGGGTTTTGGTAGTCTCTATGAATAATGTCCCCCATATATTATAAGGGGGATGTATTCTGACTTCAATTTGTATATTATATAAATTGAAGTTAGAAGTTCAGTTAAAATTGAAACATCAAAAGAATTGCTCAGATGCTTAACCACGATTAACTAAACGATGAAAAGTAAATAGCAGTCGGCTTTTTGTGTAAGGGTAAGTTTCTGTTGTATGGTCGCAGGTCGTTGGGACCGATTATAAATTGTAAACGTGAGGTTGACCTTTTTAAACTTGTATGGTGTATTCGTTCTACATTTTTATTTCGCTCTTATGTATATTGTAAAGACATTTAATCCAATAAAAACGAGGGATGGATAATGGTTTATTAAAACGTATGCTAGCGAACGAGATGAGCTAAATAAAATCAACGTGACGTGGTCTTGGGCACGTTGCTTTTTCGTGGAAGTGTCTTGCTTTCGGTTGAAGGTAGGGGGGTTTAATATCGTTATGCATCTTGAGAATAAAAGAGGTGCGCTTTGTACCCGTAGTCGTGGAACAAAGCGCAATATCCCCAAGACCTTTGCACATCTGTTGTCGGTGAGATGACTTTTTTTTTTACATTATGTATTTACCACAATCTGGGTCGTTATTAAAAGAGACGAAGATTGTTCAACCGAACGATTGAATACAACATATCTATATATGTATAATTCCTAAATAATTATTCGTCTGCTTAAACTCAGTCATCCCAACAGATTGGTTTACTGATGAACCACCTGAGTCCAATAGAACGTGACACCGTAGACGTGTGTATTGAAAACAAAAAGAGGTGCACATAAGAATACAAAAATTGTGAGACATCATCAAAATTTCGATGGTATATTTTGTACATGACGTATGACACTGTAAAATATTTGTGTTTAAATTGGGTGTTCAGTAAGTAAGGAAAAGGGTTTCTATTATTCTCATTGTACGTAACGATTGACCCGTTTCGTTACTTTTTCAACACTTTGTATACTCATTTGAATTATCAACTCAGAAAAATATTACTCCTATTAGGTTGTTTAATTCTCAATACGTATTCACATAGTATTTTTATGTCCCTTAATACTTTTTGCATGGACTTTATTGTAACAGACACATAAATTTATGAAAGTAATTTGTTTATTTTTAAGTGATATGAAAACTCCCTTACATTTCCCACAAACATATTAGTGTATTCTTCTTGTTTTCTAGAAGTGCATGCTGGAAAGTGTGGTGTGCGTTATATAAAGTATATGTACGGTTCAGTTGAGTTCATATGTAATGGCTTTTTAGTAATTTAAAAAGAATGATTTGTCTGCAAAATTCGTTGGAGTTATATGATATGGTATATAAAAATATAACGTACTCGCAAAGCCTAATATGTTGACAGTGATAAATAATATATTAAGAATTTGTTTCATTTATTAATTTACCTATTATAAACTCAACATGTAAAATAGAAAATAAATTTATGATATGCAATTAGAGAAAAATACATTAGTTTAATTTTTTTGTTAATTTTCAACTTGTGAAACTGAAATTAGTCGTAATTAGCTATTTAAGTAAAAATAATTCAATAAATCTATTTTATCGTTGAAATATTTGTTGGCTATTGACAGCGTCAAATTTGTTCATCTATAGTTAGCTATTGACTTGTCCATCTATAACCTGATATTTGACGGTTTCCTTGGTTTTCATATTAGCAACAACAATAATGGAAATATAATAAACCGTAATTAACAACTCGGGTTGGTCCGCCTGATAAATAGCCGTGCCCCTAAGGTACCCTACGTTGTCTTAATTAAATTTTATTAGTTTTAGAGAAATAAAGGTAGTCACCAGTGTAAACGAACATAGTTCAAGTTTCAATGTTATGTGTTTGGAAAGTATTTCATGAAATCGCTAAAGGGTAAACGCAACCTGATGAAAACTGATTGATATTAAATATTTTTTGAAAAATGTAACGTCACTTAACAATTAGTGCATCAAGTATCTTTTTCATTAGATATTTCTCCTCCCTTGATTCGAGTCAAGAAAATATCGTTTTTGCCATAGTGTATAATTTATTTAATATTGATAGAGAGTTATGTAATGTTATAATGGGTTATAATAGACATTGTATTAACTACTTGTGTTATATATATTTTTTTACTGTTAGGTTTGCAGATTTAATATTTTATTATATCTTAACATCCTATTAGTTTTTAAATTACATTAATAATCAAATGCTAATTTCGTTTTCTAATTTACTAATTATTATTGACATAACGAGATCCAGTAAGATCTAGACAAGTTTAACATACCGGAATCTGTACTACAATGCGTTTCTCGTCTACTGAATCACGTTAACCGCATACCATCTTCCAATTTTGTACGTTAATTAACAACCAAAGTTTTAGTCATAATTAAACGTGTCACGTTGCCATTCAGCAAAGTTGTTTACTGAAAGAGGACAGCTTCTCCTTCGAGGCGTCGTAGGTCATCACTACCTCAACTATCGCTATATCTCCTGCCTGCCTAGTTAGTTCATATGCAACGATCTCATTGTTTGAGAAATATTTGTACTTAGAATACTTGCGCTTAGAGAATTCGATGACTACAGTTTACTCTTGTGTTTATAACATTATTTATAGTATACACCCACACTTGTTGCTGTTACGTGGAAAAACACGTACTTTCCATTGGATTGTGTAGTTTTGTGTTGAATATATTGTTATTGTATTGTTTATTTTATTTTTGTTTAAGAAAAAGACTTGCCTCAAGGTTTCCCAGTTATTACCGAGGGACCAGGTACTCACAAAACCATCGAAGTCGGTCACAATGCAGTGCTACAATGTTCGGCATCTGGTAACCCGTCACCAGCTATCTACTGGCTTAAGGAAAACATGCGACTCGACCTCGAAACCAACCCAAGATACTCAATACTGGACAAGGGCTTTCCAGGTACGTTATTGGTTCTTAAAAGTGGCTTTTACTGCTGACGAGTACTTTTATTTTTATTTTTTGGGAGCTTTTCCTTAAAATGCACGTTTGTTACGTCCCTAGTGACGCCTTAGCTTAAGCAAATGACCCCTACGGTCGTAAAATTGTCAAGGGATATAAGTTTTATTGGTGCGGTCAGAAAGTCCACACTCCTTGGTTGAGGAGTTTGGACCTATGTAAGCCACCCTAGAATTTTTTTCTCTTCAATACTATGCCAGTATGCATACGTGATCCCTTTTAACGATGTTGATCCTTAACGATATTATTTTATACTTCATTATACATCAGTAAAAGATGCGGTTCTATATTAGAACAAACGTTTTTTTATGATTATTTTGTAATCTCGCAGACTGACATAGTCGTTTGGTTGGTTTGATAATAATGCCTGCCTAATAGTGACTAAGTAATGTAAAAAGTATAATTTACTAAAATTATATAACATTATATATTTGTTATTGTATAACCAAGCGATTGCTAAAAAATTAACAAGGATAATAAAAATAAATAACGCAACATCTTAATCGTTTTCTTTGTTTGAACATTCGTGTGTACAATCTCAGAATTTATTTAGAAGTGCACCATATGCGAGTTTTTCGGTTTGTTCTGGTTTAATTTCTACCAGCTGCAGTTGGCGTTTTCAGCACAATATAGATAACTTTTTGTGGTATTTTTTTTATTCTATTCGTCTATTTTTGTGGTCGCATATTGTTGGTCTTATATAATTATTTCAAGATGTATATAACTGTTGTACAAGTCAATTTCCCTTAAAAAAAATTAGTTCTCGCTTCGCCAAAATGTACTTCATCGAGTTTTGCGTACTTTGAGAAACTTTAGAAAATTGTAATTATGTTATGTGCTTTTAGCGATTGATATTTTGTTACAGATATTAACGGGATCTTGTTGAATTTTGTAACTCGATTATTTTGCGCGGTAAATCATGATAAAGTTTTTACCTTATTCATTATTGTGGAACGATTACGAACTTCGTTTATTTCTCAAAGTGAAGCGCATAGGTATTTGTAAAGTTGACGAACGTTATTAAATATTGTTTTAGTTTTTCGGTGTAGACTTTTGACGTTAAACGCACATCCTCGAGCTATTTATGAAGCACTTCATATTTATAGTTAATCAACATTAGTTAGACTACGACTGGCTTATGTGGGATATATTTGTGATTATTCATTTAAATTATAATTTTGAGTTTTAATAGACAAATTTTGCATTCCTAATAATACCTATACAGAGTGTTCAGTAAGTAAAGAAATGGGTTTCTATTGTTGTCATTGTTTGTAACAATCGACTTGTTTCCTTACTCACTGAACACTCTGTATATTGTCTAATACTTTGAAAAACTAAAAATTCGACAGTGCACATAATTAAAAATTAATAAACGATTAAATGGTAAACTTGTAATTTTTATGTACCAAAATAAATCTCTCGGGTTTTTGTGGTTAGCTAGTTGCAACTCATTTCAGGTAAAATAAAAAAACTGTTTTACACGTATATGACCGATATACTTTTTATTTATGCTATTGCTATTATTGGGATTACGTTGCAGCCTGAAACCGACATAATATAGACATTATTATTGTTATTTACTCTATTTTTTGTTATTATTTAGTTTACCATTAATATCCTTCGGTTTGTTTGCCCCACGATAATCGAACGAACAATAATAATACTCTCTCTTGGCAGAGTTTAAATGTTTAACGAATTTGTTATAAAAATATTTCTTTAAAATATTGTCACAGCCTATAGTAATAATAATTGACGATGCAAATCTAGCGAGATATAAAAAGTTATGACAGTGAAAAAAACCAAGCTTCATAATATTATTACCATTTTACGTTGGAAATTTCTCGAGGGTTCTTAAAATAATTATTATGATAATAATATCTTTGACCTCAGCTAATAAATTTTTTTTTATTCCGTCTGCTACAATACCTATTTGAAATTTAAAATTAAACGCGCCTTTAACAATTAATAAAACTTGTTTGGAAAGTAACAGCTTAAAAGGTATTATTTTAAGGTTAAAAGTTTTTTTTTTTTTTTAAATTATTGTGTAGTATTAAGTTTTACGTAGAGACTAATTCCTGCGCATACTTTGTAGCTGTTTTTGATTTGCATTTTTTAAAGGAGTTAGAGTTTTTATATCGCTACGAATTAATCCTTTAAACTTGCTGTTTGATCTAATAGATTAAATATGAAAAACACCATTGTGTAAAGATTTATTAACGTTTTTTATCAGATTGTTGTTTCAAAACAAAAACCAGATGAGCGATTTACGTATAACATCACTTTTGTGTAATATTTTATTTAAAACCCGTGCGATTTAAAGTCAACTTTTACTTTGATCATGTGTATGAGTTATTCGTATGGGCTAAAAGTCGTGTTATTGGTCTCAGACTTAATTTTTTCTTTGCTTTACCAAAATTACATTACTCGAATATTTATAATGTCTATTATGTGTGCAATGTAAAATTAAGGGCACGCAATCGCTTTTCTATAGTCTCCGAACGGCATACGCCGGAGAAAAAGTTTTATAATGAAAAAGCGTTAATGATTCTATTGTGAGAATCGCGTGAGAAGGAGTGATTTTTTTAGTTGAAAATAATAAAGAAGTAATGCTAAAGCACAAGGGAAAACAATACCGAATTGCCGACAACCAGCAGCAATAACGTTGTCTAGGTGTGCCGTGTTCGTACTCGTGAAGTCGCAGATATTGTCTTGTGTTAAGCAAAAGCACTTGATATCTCACAAAGAAAAAAAAAATTCTCGTATAAGTTTCGCTATTATTATTGTAATATTTTTCCATTGAAACTCATGCAACCAACAACTTTTAAAAATACACGCTGTAGACGTCGGAAGAAGTGTATATATGAAAAATAACAATACTAGTTTGGATTTTACCGGTCGAAACTTTGACATATGAACGGTTGTAACGAAATACATTTTCTGAGAATATGTAAAAAGACGACGTTAACGTGTAACTTTTGGTTGGATAAACACAATAATATAAAGGAGAAAAGTTGTGGGCCTACGTTTATTCACTCTTGGAAAATACGTGTAGCCAATGGTAAGAGTGGAAAAAATTATGAATAGCCCAAGTATGCCGTTGACGGCGTTACATTCAAGAAGTTTCTTCATCAAATCTTCAAATTTTCTTAAATATTTTTTAACAATAAACGTATTGAATTTCAAAACATTTCAAACTAAGTCGTCTCTATTTGACTTTATCCTCAGATATTGTCTGCCTTGAAATAAACGTGTTTTATTTTTAACTTTTTTTTTGTTATTATTATTTTTCATAAAACGCTTTTAAATGCGTTCAATAGTTGTTTGAATTTGATTTTTTTATTTCAAATACAAATTTTGCTGTGATTATAATTCAAAATGTTGTATTTTCTATTATTAAAAATCCATTTTGCGTTGGTATGATTTTGTACAAGGATTGTTTATTTGGATAACTATCGAGACAGACACACCTTAATGTACACATTTACATGATGACGTGTAAACATGTATGGTGGTAGCCCTTTTCGTGTACTTTATTATGTTTGTCACTAATTATTGTTGCTCTAGTTTAAATTTCGCGTTGCTTCTATTTAGTCAGTCGTGGATTTTAATTACACTTTGGTACGACACTTTGTTATTTAGTTTTTTTTTTGTTATTATTCAGTCTTTTTATTTGTTGATCATTTTGTAAGTGTACTCAAAGCACGCATACATTCATTGGAGGCTTTTGGAGAGTTAATATTTTAGGGCGGAGGAATGATTATGGCTTATGTCTGTGGATAGATTGGTTGCCTTTAAATAATGACCGAAAAAACAAATATCGTCAGAATAATTTTTTTTCGTGCTCGCAGTTCTATAAACAAACTAACTAATAATACTTATGTATATTTGTAAAAATCATTATTGGGCATAAAATCCAGTCGGCTGATTTACTTTTAGACCAAGTTAAAGAACAAATATTTATTTATTATTGTTTTATTTAAATCGGTCTTTATCACTATAATAACTTACATTGATATTTTTGGTGATGTTTCCTTTGTAAAATTGATATTTGCGATAATTAAAATTATTGGTTTGAAGTAAATTAATTATATAAATTTGTTAGAAATATCAAACAACATGCGTTTATTTTACATGAAGCAGTTTTCTAAATGGGTAGGTATAATACCCACGAGAAAACGGATAGTGTCTGTGTCGATCAAAGAAGTCTCCAGTGTACTCGCGTAATAAATGTATATATTTATATAAATGCGGCAGCAGCTTTTGACCTGAATAATGGTAAAATATTGCTCAATTTAGACGCCGGCAACCAGAGACTTTCCTCTTATATAATAACAATGGAGATTTTCGTTCCGAGGAAAGACGGGGCACGTCGAGGTATATGAACGTTATTAATTGCCAAGCGATTATTGTGTCACGATGGCGGGAGCTGTGCTGAACCTTATTAACAGCATTAAATTAAACTTTGGAAACACTGGTGGTAGAACAAACAAAAATTGAATACGTCACTTTAACGCCATATGCGAATGATAATTTATTAATAACTTTAATTTATTTTATGGTTATTTTACTGCATCAACGCGCCTTAGGTATCCATTTTAGCATTTGATTAAGTGTATAATTACCCATTATCAATTGCTCGACTTGCGAGCTGTATTTTTACACGGTGCAATATGTATTGTTATAATGGAAATAAATAATTTAAGAGCAAAGATATTTGAAGTTAATACGGACTGTTACCGTTTAAATTGTACGTAGCAATAATAATTCGTTTGATTTCGTGATATTAATTATCTTAAGTGAAGCTGCTGTTTGTTTTCATTGGTCGTTGTAACGGCACGAGGCTATTGAAAGTGACGGTTTACTGTCGGAATTAGCCAGCCGAGCACAGGTTTTCGGATGAGAGGACATTTTTTTATTTCACGGAAGAAAAACTTTACCCCGCAAAAACTAAATTTGCTGAAAACGCGTTATGTCGAATTATTTTTGAAAATACAGCAGTGTAATATTATAATGAATCAATGAAACTTTTTAAAAGTTAACGGGAAAACGCCTGTCAATTGTCACGACAACACAAAGTCGTTTTTTGTCGTTCTTCAGTTTAATTAAACAATGGACGTTTAATGAGCTCAAATCCTGCGTAGGACGACGACCGTATATCTTTTCGAGATTTTAAAAAACTTTATCGAGAACTTCAGGTGAACACTGTGTCGGTTCTGAATGTTTTGTTTTTAACTTGCACCGATTTCGCCGTCAATTTGAAAAACAAATTTCGGTATCCAAATTAAAAGCTTTCAAAATACGTCTTTAATTGTTTATTGTAAACTTGCGTTGAGATTTCCATAAATGTAAACGTACACGCTTGACGAGTTATGTTCGCGCATTGAATTGAATGTGGTACTTTTTTCCATAGTGTGCACCGCCCAATAAAATACATGGTTGCGCATTTTTAATAAACGGCATCGTGCCTTAGGGATCGCCGGAGGGAGACGGTGTTTTGCACGCCGGTTTAGAGACGTTTTAACGTAATTAAATATGGCCTCAGTTCGAGCGAATACAAACGACTCGTCACACAGAGTTAAAGACCTTGTTAATAATTTAATACCCTTTAATGCAAAATTGTGTGACGCCGCCGCTGCCGACTTCTCCGCTGAAAAATACGGCTGAACATCACGAGCACGCACACAATGAAAGGATACCATACACCGGTAAAGTGGGCGGCGCCTTTCTAATTTGGCATTTTCAGTTTCCTAGGCCCCGCGTAAAAACAAAAGAACCGAATAAGTCACAGCTCGACATCTCGCCACCCTCTTTAAGAAGGATTTGAATACACGGTTTGCGTTTTGTCGGTCTTATTAAACTGTCACCGCGCGATTGTTGCAGTTTAATGTCAGCATGTGTTTGTAAACGATTAAGCCTATTCGTCATGATAGACCGAGTTTGCTTTAGTTAGGCGTTTTGCTCGTAGCTATAAAGTTTTTTTTTTAGCAATAAAAACTCGCCAACTAATAATGCGTTGCATAAACGGTATGTCGTTTTGCTGTCGAAAAAAAAGGCACATGGTTGTTTTTTAAATTACTACTGTTCCTTTTTTTCATTGTGTGCGCTCGTAAGCGCGCACGTGCCGCTGCCGCCATTGCTGAGAATTAATTGTTTAATTAAATAACCAATCGCAAACATAATATTTTGATGGGTAAAAAAGTTTTTGTACAAATTAAAAATACTAAGTTAATCTTTTTCTTTTATATTTTAGCGATCGAGCAGCTCAGCGACAGCTCCTTAAAATTTATGCTTACAGCGCATTCCTATAAAAGCCATTCCGCACTAAAAATTCATAATATTAAAAACGCATGTGGTGCTTGCGGAGTTATGCAAAAGAATGTCGTACCTCTCTAGTATACTAAAACCCTATCCACCTCGTTACCGTTCATTGGGTATTTTTACCCTGGACTCAGATGTGACTCGGCGGTCGTATATCATACGAGTTTATTAATATCGGCTCCGCCGGAGAAGACTTCTCTGCCCATTATAAGCACACGTACATATGTGTGTGTGTGGTGTGCTGATGGCGGTGGTAGTGTGGGATAAAGCGGCGAGAAGAGGACAAACGTCAGTGAATTACGGCGGTCGAAAAACGTTTACGGCTTTGCCGGAGAAAAGCTTCTTTGTTTTTTCTCCTCTGTCCTCTCTATGCTTTCCGAGTACCAGGTGACACACACGCCGTGTAGCCTCTCATGTTGTTCCCCAGGGAATCTTGAAAGTATATGTTTCTCTTTCCGCCCTTTCGGCTTGCTTTAGATTTTTTCTTTTTACGCGCACATTTTGAGAAAGATATTAGAGCATAGGAAACGGGAAGAGATGCGCTACCGCCGCCGCCATTCATTCCATTATTGTCGTTTTTCCAAGTCTAAAGGGGGTAAAAAAAACGTCATTACGCCATCCGCGTTTACACGCTCCGACACGCAATGATTTGTCAACGTCCGGAAACGGCAACACAACGTGTAGCGTGTGTGTGTCCAAATCCATTAAACCTGTAGATACACTATAACTTTATACACCTACCTATTCGCATACATAACGGCGGAGGTGATGAACTTATCAGACTTGGATTTTCTCGTCCGTGCGTTTTGGAAATTTCTTAATAGAATTTCGTCTGTCGTTCTCTTGTGAATAAAAAATTATATTTATTATAAAAATACTCGGGTAAAAACAACTATACCAAAAGTGAAACAACACCTTACGGATCAGTTAACGATTAATAAAATTGGTGATGACGTTAGACATAGTGCAAGATATATTTTCATATGAGTGGTGGTGTCATATTAAAATAAAGACATTTTAAGTAACCATTTAGAAAACGAGAACATTATTCTATTTATCATTTACTCTTTTGCGAAATCGTTACACATTGTAGTTTATTTATGAACCCGAAAGACATTTATGGTTAATAGAATTAATTCTCATAAACTTTCAAGTACATAATTTTTATAATAATATATTGCATTCAAATTTTTTGTACCCTTAAACGTATAAACTTTTGGTTAACAGTAATGCAACGACTAACGAACTTTTACTATGCTTTTAAAATTGGAAGTGTTTTTAAATGTTAATATTTTGCTTAAATATACACCCAGAGAAAAACCTCGATCTATATAATAAATTCATTGTTCAATTTGATAAATATATCATTACTATTGAATCTATGATATATTTATTAATATGATCATTTTTTTTCTTGTCTTGAACAATAATTGTTTATAAGAATAATTATTTTGTTCGTATTAATAAAACATTATCATAAACCCTTGATAAAATTTCTCTATCAAAATTGATTGAGGTTTTTCTTTGGGTGTATACTTAAATCGATTAGATTTACTGAATATTTTATTTTAAAATTGTTTATAAAATTTGAAGTAATAGAATATACATTTACTCTAATGTTACTTGTGAAATAGCTCAAGATAAAAGTTTATCAAATGTATGTATTACATTTAAGAGTAAAAGATCTGACAAAGGAATCGCTGAGGCAGAGTTCATACATAGTTTGTTTGTTTAATCTTGTCCCGTTGTCTGTCAAACTAATTTTCATCGCTTTCAGAACTTTTAATCGATTGCTTAATAGAAGCGTAAAAGTGATTAAGTAAATGTGGTTCGTTTATCTGTGACCCAACACGACGCGTGCGATCTCAAAGTAAGTAGCTGATGTGGGTAGTTAAGAAGACATTTAAAAAGTTTTGTTAAACTTTTACGTTTGTGTATATATATCTCACTTCGAGATAGGATTATTATTAAACCAGCAATGTTTTGTGTTGTGCTTACCATGTACCGGTATGTTCAATCGTGATGAAGTATACGGAAGAAACCGCCGTTAAACGTCATCTCTTTCTTTTATTTCACTTTATTATTATAAAAAAAATTGTATAGAACTTTATCTTTATACTTGGCTAAACCAACAAATGTAAGTTGTATGCTTACAAAATTTATTTAAATAATTAAATACTCAAAGATTATTATCGTGATATACGAGTTATACGAGGGGCGATCAAAAAGTAAGTTTCATTTTGATATAAATTAAAAACTACTCTGAATTACATAAATGTTACAATTTAGTTGAAAGTAGACACAAAATACCATTTTCCTATGTAGAAAGTCCACAAATAAATAGTGATCTTTTTTTATAACGCTGTATAAGCTTTAAGATGTGTTGTTTAAAAAATAGCCGTCCAACTTTACAACCCAGTTTAGAGTGGCCGCTTTACCGCATAACCTTAAGAGTTTCTCTCTATTGTCAATCATATTTAATCGGTCCAAAAAAAATGAAAAACAAAGGTTACAAGTTGATTCAATAATTTTCATCTGAACTTATGGAGAGGATCTTTCGTCATTTTTGTCAAATATGCAGTTAAGCAATGCTGTGATGGATAAGCATAATTCCTTTTAAAAGTTTGTAAAGACCGCAATTTATTTTGATTTTAAAAACTTTTTAAGGTCTCACAATAACCAGATGAATTAAATTTATAAGAATTTATAAAGAATTTTAATAGAATCAACCTGTTTATGCTGTACATTATTAGATGTTTTTGACGTGAAAGGTCCACACGGTTGGGTTGGTATAATACATATTGTGTTTTTTTTTAAACATATCACACCAATTATCGACGAATTGTCTTACTATTAATTTTTTTCGTAATCTTTGAATTTCTATAATTTTATTATTTTCAAACTATAAAAACTTAATAATTTAGTGGATTTCTATTTTGAAAGATAAAAAATAAGAACTACTCATGATTTATTTTTTATGAAGAATTTAATTCAATTTTTTTATCATAATAACAATTTTTTTTTTAATTTCGTGTAAACACGGAGCTTAATGGGTTACCATTTTTTCCCCAAAACTATTTAGGAACTATGTAGGTTTTTCAATAAAAATTGAAAACATCTCTAAATTAATTGGTTAATTACAAAAATGTTTGTTTAATTTCAGTAAAATTTGACTTAAAAACACATTTTTACAGCCCTATGATTTATAACTTAAATTTATAAATACAAAAATATAATGCATGCTTAATTATTTAATTAAGAAAATTTAAAAATTTGTTGTATTAATTTATTTAATATATCGGCTTGCTGAAACTGAAACAAGGTGACTTACTTCTTCTTGTCTATTAAACTTAATTATTATTTATTATTTTACTGTTATTATAAATAACCTAATAGTTACTATTTTGTAGTTAATTGAATATTTATAAGATAATAAATAAAATTAGGGTCGTAAAGAGGGGTAAGAGGAGATCCTCACAGATTAAAAATTATTGCACTAATTTTTTTTTCGTTTTGAAGAGATAGTGTAATATTTTGTATACCTCCCCAAAACAAATACCTAACTGTATCACTGAACAGTTGTAATTTTGTGTCAACTCCCTTATAAAAAGTACATTACATAAATGAATATATTTTACTTAATGTAAATCTATTGTTTGTATTGGCTTTATTTTGAATTAAGGTAAAACAAATGAGGAATTAAAATTTTAATCGCATATTGATGTTTCCGGATATCTACATGAAAGCTATGTGTAATTTCATTCAAAATTATTTATAAAAGTTTGTTATGCTTTGATGACTCAAACGAAACGTTTTTGGTAGAAATAAAACAACTTGCATTCAATAACTATTTAAAAAAAACTTAAGCGGAAAACTTCATTCGAAAATCATCGGTTCCATTAGTAAAATCAGCCTATTTAATCGTTGTCATTTTTTTAATTGGTCATCATGTATGATAGAATAGTATTTTTTGCAGATAATATTGCTATAGTGACATTAAATACATTGACCTTTTCTAGTGAATCATACTTTAGTGTCACTCCCACATTTTGGCGTGTAGAGTAAAAACACCATTCCGGGCGTATCTACGTAATAAGGTTTGTTAAAATTAAAATAAAAAAGCCTAAAGAAAATCATATCACTTCTGAGTCAAAACGTTGTCTTTTAATATTATTGTTATAATTTTAGTTGTGAGATTGCAATACTTATGGCTCAGTTTTCTGAACTACTAGAATTACAGTGTGTATATTTGCTAGATGATGGTTTACCTGTCATATATGAACTTTTGTTATGTAACCTTTTAAGTGAATTGTTTTATTTGTTTAATTAACTCTGTCAGTATTAATTAATGTGAAAGTGATATGTATATTATTATTGTAACTATTTAGTGATTTTTCTGACAATTATTATACTTTAATTACCATACTACAGTGATTATTTCATTCGACCTTTCCACTTTATGCCCTACAACAGTTTTCGTTTAGAAAATATATTACTATTTTCAGAGAATTCGTCTTTACTCTTTGATCCTTTTGGGACTAAGTAAAGTGAAATGTATTAATTCTTTATTATTTTCATATAAAGAAGAAGTCTTGGAGGTAATTATGAAATTTTTTAACGTCAAATTATATATCTTCACTTCTACAAGCAATGTAAGCAAAGTATAGAAAACCAACTTTGAAATTCTGTGAAAAGAAATAAACAGTTTTTTATGTACACAAAGGGTATCTTATACCGTGTATAAGTCGGTATATGTTATACTGTGTTTTAGATTTGTCACATTTTATTTATGTCTATGTTACTTAATTTTTACAATCAAACTTCCGTATTTGGTTTTATTACAAATAAATTATTATTGTTCTTACAGAAATTATCCTTGTTTTTAGATTTTGTCTTCATTTTTATTTTTTCAAAAAACAAACTATAATTTTAATGATTTTTAGAGTTTTTAATTGTGGTCGTGACATAAGTTTTCACTCAAATTCGAAAACGATAAAGATTCAAATGTCGTTGAATGTGAAAGGTAAAAATTGTAAATATTTGCATAAAATATAATGTAATATAATATATATATATATATATATATATATATGCATAAACATCCCCCCAAGACTTAGATCGCAATGAATGGTTAATCCCTGGAGGATAAGTGTATTTACCTCTGAAATGACGTCGTCGGCTTTAGTCCGATTTTAATCCCTCCCGATGCTATAAATTCCAGGTCATCCGTCCTAATGGCCTCTCCTTTGTATTCCGTTTTACCATCTATACAGTAATCCAAATAAATCGGCAAACATTAGAGTTATTATTGTATTCAAACATGCGGTAGCCCATAATGAATATTAACAAAAAAAGTATGAGATAATAATATATATTAAACTATTAACACTGTGTTATTGTTTCGCTATGCACAAAACACATTTTCAAAATTTTTTCTGCCGGTGGGTATGGATTTTTAACGGTCAAAAATATTTACATTTCTCCAACAAACAGATTTTAATTGTGAAGTGTTTTCAATTAATAGTGAATATAATTTCATGATTATTGTTTATTGTTAAATATACCGACTAACTTCCTAATTCTATATCTTAATAGATAAAATTGTATAATTATTTGAAACAATGCGAGACTTAATGAAAAAAAAAAATAAATCTACGGTATCAAAGTTATCTGTCTTTCGGATTTAAGGTCTATTAAATGTCAAGGAAGTAACTGTCATGAACACACATATTATCATTACGCATTTGTTTAAAATTATCACTCTATAAAAGTCAATAAAAAGGCGGACTGGGAGGTCAACGGACCCAGGGGACACAAAAATTGTGTCGGTCCTGTTGGATATCAAAAATGTTTGCATAGCTCAAACACTGTAATTATAATTTCCTACTATATATAAAAATCCTTTAAATTTAATTTTTAAGTATGAAAATTCAGAGCATACACACATATTTATAATATTTTATACATAATTCTTTATTAGATATAACCGGAGCTATTACGCTATTCATAGCAACCCTAATTGGTCTATAGACCGCAATTGTTCAAGAGGGGGGGGCCAACTGCCCCTTGTAACCGTGGCCAGCCTGCCCCTGAGTCAATTGATTCGGTCGACGTTTCGCATTAAACTTCCCATAGCGAGTTAGTTCACTGAATTGTAAGCAATACACGCGTACAATTCAACATACCTGGATGTGTCATGCACACTTCTCTCTTCCCGTATCGACCACTTGCTTTTTTATAAAACGTCCAACCGTAAATATTGCACCAATACGTATGAGCGGTTTTGTTTTATATTATTATGTTTTTGTAACGCGCCGCCGTTATATTGTTTCTGATTTTTACCTATCCCGGAGAATGTAACAAAAAAACACAGAACCGACGGCGTGCGTGTTCACTTTATGCTCTTGGGAAATAACCGTATTCTTTGTTCATACGCCTCGACGATTTTCACTTTGGTCGAATACACTAAACACTTTTTTCCTAGTAAGCTCTAACGTTTAATTATTCTTGTTGTTGTGTACTTTCACGACGTCAACGGTACCTATCAGACCATAATGAGTAATTGAAATTTATTATTAAATCGATTCAGCGAATGAAGTTTTTTCCCACTTCGACCTGATTTACTTGAAAATTTCTTATATTAAAGATCTGTGAAAACACGTGTCAAATATTATTTTCAGAAATTCTTATCGTTCAAGTAACAACTTTTAAGTAAAAAAACGCAATTAATAATGATGGATTTATGAAGTTTAGAAAATAGATTACATCGTATATTTAAAGCTGCGTGCTTTTGAACAAACGAATATTTTTCTTATTTTGAAGTATTGTTTTGACATAAATCCTGATAAAATATTAAAAGTACCCGTTGTATTAACACGAATAAAATCATTTTTGACGTGAACCCAGTGGATTACAACTGATCTCTAGATTTCGAGTAATCAAATAAGTTTACCAAATTTATTTGTTGTTTTTGGAGTTAAAAAAAAATTTGTTTACACTCGATACCACCATTCCCTTCTTAACCATCCTAATTCTTTAGTAAAGGATCTTACTTTACCCACAATGCCTGGCAATCCTTTAAAAATGAAGTGGTGCAGAGATCTTATTATTAATTAAAAACTAAAATAAATAAATAATAATAATAATAATAATCTAACTACTAAATAATATCACTTCAAAAAAAGTGTTGTCGGTGGGCAGTTTCTCTTCTCAAAATATTCATGTCAAAAAAATCATTATCATCTCTTATAAATATTGTACTAATATTGTATAATTCAAATAAAGAAAAAAACATTTTTTTTTTTATTTTTCTCGTGAATATTTGTGGGATTTTTACTATTTTCCGTTTTGGTTAAAAATTGATAGAATTGTTTATGGCAAAAATTTCATTTTCATTTTTCGTTCACATCATGTTCTTCGCAAAATAGACATAAGCAACATGCCAATGTTTTCTGCAAAGCAAAAATGAAAACTATAAAAAGAGATATCTTGGTAAATTCCAATTCTAGTTATTGATTGTTTGTTAAAAATTCTCAAAAAAAGTTTAAAAGTTTTGTTGTCTCTATTTTCAATTGGAATTAATTAACACATTTGTAAAAGGGGTTCATCGATGAAATTTTATAAGACGTCAAGATATTTATTCTTTATCTCCTTGTTTAACATTCTTATAATAACTCGAAAAGAAACAAGAGAAATATTATCGAAAAATATTGGTTACTGGATTGTAAAGAATCGATAATAAACAGGGCGGACATTGACAAAACTCGCTGTTTAAACAATACCGATACTTCGCTGTAATAGCTGATTGTGATTCAACATTTTGAATAAAAATATGTATAAATACTTTGTTATTTTGTGGATGGTGGCTGGGCTTAGGTGAGTGTCGATAATATTTATTTGAAAATATTATCGTCAACAGGAAAACGAATCTGCACCATTAACTAATGTTCTAGAGCGAAAGAGAGGAGATACAGCTATTTGTTTCAGAATATTGTAACTTTTTTTTTTTCGTTTTCACATCAATTGACAATAACGTTATAAATTACGTTTAATATACATCAAGCTATAAGTTGTCACGTTGTTGTTTTACATAGTATATAGTTACAAAGTAATTGATGATTATAACTTTATTTTATGGCCTCAAAATGAAAGTTAACAAATTGAATTAACATGTAAAATAATTAAATAGAAATTTTCTGCGAATTTTTCACCATATAACTTCATCAAATTAAAAGGAATCCATATCACTTGGTACTTGAAGAGCCTATTTAGTCGTACATTTTTTCTCTTCGGAAGCCGTAGAATTGCATAGGAATTTTCTTTAAACTAAATTCAAACATTTGAACAGTTTTATCTTACACAATATACCAGTACAACTATTTCTTTTGCAAACTGAAGAATTGATATAATCTAATTCAAACTATTTATCTTGTTTGGAACTTAAAGTGTAATAGATAGCGACTGTAGAAGTACAATTCTTTTTGCAAATATCTTAAAGTAATTATACTCGCGCCATGATACGTTATAATATACTCGGGAAATACTGAACATATTTTTTTATTGTAAGTTTTAACGACAAGAGACTTGGCGCAGCGTTTATGAACTGAGTCTCGCCATCTTAAACAACTGTGCCCGTTGTAAGAGAAACACTTTAAGCTCATGCATAATAAACAAGTTAATGCCATTTATACACGTGAAATACCGACGTTCTGAAATGTACGACAATATTTTAGTTACACGTGTCATATTTTGAAAATGAATTTTTGAGCAACGTTAACCCTTTAAAATATAAACATCTATAACTTCACGGCACGGTGCAACATGTCTTCTTTCTTTTGTTTACTTACGGAATTTTATTGTTTTATATCCTAAAAATACCCTTCGTTATTACGAAAATCGATTAATGCGAAAGTTTTGCCACGATATTAAACGAATAGTATTTTATTTTCGTAGTTCTATACAAGCTCACGAAAAAAATTTTAAAGAAAAACGAGCGATTACTATGAACTGCTGCGACGGATATATCAATATTTGATTTTATATAGTTAATGCTTATCACACTAATGTTAACGACATAGAAGTTCAAAAAGTAGTGTCAGCCATTAATTTAATGACATCGTAATCGAAAGTGTTGCTGCTCGTTCTCTGAGCAGTATTGTTTCCCATTATTAAATTTGGGTTTGGTATAAAAATATTGTTTGTTTTACCTTGGCAATTGTTCTATCGCTGCTTTAAATTACTTAATTGACTAATACTATTATACTTGTTTTTTGATCTAGGAGCTTTGCAGATCAGCGACAGTCAGGAAACGGATCAAGGAAAATACGAATGTGTTGCCGAAAATGCTGTGGGCACTCAACATGCTCCAGCCGTCGCGTTATGGGTCAGAGGTAAGACATTCGCGTTGTAATTTCTGTGTCGAGAATGCGATCATTGATAATATACTTAAAAATTAGTTTAAATAGCGTGTGAAATATCCATATATTCAGTCGTTCAATTGAATATCATATCTTGAGAAAACGGGGAAAAAAATCATCCACTTGTTTGTCAATATGATATATTTTATTTATTAATTGTATCGTTAAAATAAATGATATTTACGCATTGATTTCCAAACTCGATAAATATTTAGCCTATTTCGAATAGACCTATTGTTCCTATTTTTGTTGTTTAGTTTTCGCCGAGTTTTAATTTAGATTAAACGCGCTCTATTTACGATTCTCTGAAGATACGACGAGCAACACACACAGTTTGTAAAAGTTAGCAAAATGAAGTTACGATTCGCCAGAACGATATGCCGCCTTCCGCGAATAATATTATACAGTTAATTAATTTGGTTAATTGTGAAACATTAGCGTGAGGTTGCTGCCGTCGGATGTTACATTGAATTCCACCGTTTTAACGTAGACGTCGGTGCTTTTTCAAATAAACGGAAAATGCGCTTTCGGGCGTATCTCGAGGTAGTGTTACTGGGTTTAAAATTTTACTCGGTACGACTTGCTAAACGATAATGTTTGGACGACAGTGTGCATTCGATAAACGAATAAAATAAATAAAAATGTATCCCGTGTCCGACTACCACCCTGAAACGTCAATATTTGTCTAAAAACAATGATAACATTTACTACAATGTCACCGGCAGAATTTCATCTTTTCGCACCGTAATGACACTTCATCGTAACTTTCCTCTTTTAGCGTATATACTACTTAATTGTATCGTCTGTCTGCTCTTCTCGGACTCGTTCGATGGCAAACATACTCGATTAAACCCCCCCCCCCCACCCCCTACGAAGTCTGTGNTACTCGATTAACCCCCCCCCCCCCTCACCCCCTACGAAGTCTGTGGAAGTATAGTGTTGAAGGCCAGTACTGATGGTGGCAAATAATAGAACATCAATCTCGGAACGCGCTGTATCAACGTCAAAAACTATTATATAGTTTTATCAACTCTATTAGATAGCCGCCCCCAACTTTGTAAAAGTTTTGGATAGTTATAACGATTTACGATCGGTCCTTCCGGCAAATCCATTACATCACGTCCATTTTCTATTAATTGTCAAACATATCTCGAGTAGAAAATTTTCTATTACTATTGTACGTTTGTTTGTCGTTAGTATTAGTAGTGCACTAATAATATTATGTCTATAGTTTTAACGCGAACCTGGCAAAGTATTTATTTATTGAACGATTTTGAAATTTACAATTTTTAATAACGCCAACAAATCCGCGGCGTATTTAATATAGTACACTGTACTATATTATATTTGTATTTAATATAGTACACTGTACTATATTATATTTACGGGAATTGTCTTTTTTTGAAATTACACGTGTCTATTTTAATATTTATAGTGTCGTATCGCGTGTTATGTGATTGATAAAAATTCTTTCATTGTTATTAATTTTATTTGTAGTGTATTTTTTTGCGGAATTTCAATGAATACTATTAAATAAATGAACTCTTGAGAACCTGTTGGTTGTACGATTTTCTCTACTACGGCGTAACAAAAGGATTTTTTATTTTTTTACAATATTTTATTTTATGCTTCAAAATAGATAAGCCCATCATGATTTTATTTTATTCCGAGAGTATCCTTCGTATATGTTATTTGCTTAGCCGCTTGTGTGTGTTTTATGGCCGAATAAATTTTTATCATACGTTTCTATACACGCGTAGGTGACGGCGGCCGATCTCAATAAAAAGCGTTGGTCTTAATGTGTATATTCGTCTATTACCCTCACACACGACTACTTATTATTATACTTATCAGACGTTATCGTAAAAAAATCGAGACCGTAAATAACGAAAGGCCGCCCCGTAAAAGGTATACCGTAGCCCTTGCACGAAAAAAGTCGCCAAAAACACCATCCGTTTTTATAATCTCTTTGCCTTCTTTCTCCAATCCCGTTTTATCAGCGCTAAATTAGAGTATCGTCCACAAAAACTTCATTGTACTGCCTCTTTTGTGGTTAGTATATTTTTCAAACTTCTTGGTTTTTTTTTTCGTCTTAGAAAACTCAACAACCGAATGAAATTTAATTGCATTATCGGGAGTCGGTAAATTAGAGCAAAAGCCATTTTCCACCGTTGCCGGTGCGTGACAGACAACCGTTTCACCTTCCCCTTCTGATTTTACTTATAATTATTATTATTACGTTCACATTGTATACATCCAAGAATCGTACATAATATTTTCACTATACAGGGCTGGATTGTACACTACGGTAGTTTGAGACGGGGTAGGGGCCTTATTGTAAAACTCCCTCGTAGTTTTTAACGACTGTTAAACCACTTTTGAATGTATACATATATATATTTTTAATGCAATACTTTTTAAAGATGATTTTTCCGCTTTATTGATAATACCAACAACAATAGTAATAAAAAAAATACGAAACCTGTTGAATACTTTTTTCTTCTTGATTTACTTTTGCTTTTGGTTTTGTGTTATTATTATTATTATTTTGGCCTGTAATCGCAACGTTGTTATTATGTAGAACTCTTAAATAAGTTATAAACCTTTTGTAAAGAGTACAAGTTCTTTTAGTGCTCGTGCACGGAACTTTGAACGGAATATGATAAAGTGCCGTTCGGCAAAAATATAATTGGACGGCGGCCACAATAGTTGTACGTTCACGACAATTGAAAAAGGATAAGCTTTATCTGCATGTGTACACTTTTGATGATATAGGAAATGATATATGCTTTGGTTATACACGAAATTGCAGTCTAGCGTAGAAATGCTGCCAACATTGGCAATGTCGTAATATTATTCCAAATTAAAGGAGTATTTGAACATGCCTACGCACGTTGATAGGCTAATGTTAGCAAAAACAAGGGGCTCGTGTGTGTTAATTAATTGAATCCGAAAACTACTAGACCGCCGCCAATGACCCACTCTCGCCAATTCTCTCGAGTTTTACACGGCCGCTCTTGTCTCTCTTACTCTACTTCAGTTTAATACGATGGGGCTCCCTATATTTCCTCTACTCCATACGACGCAGAGTAATAATTAACATTCAGTCCAATAAAAATTTATAGTANCTCTTACTCTACTTCAGTTTAATACGATGGGGCTCCCTATATTTCCTCTACTCCATACGACGCAGAGTAATAATTAACATTCAATCCAATAAAAATTTATAGTAAAAAAAAACACGTGGTTTTCGAATAGTAATTATCTTAAGCCACTTAGGGGGTAGTTTATTTGTTTTTTATAAAAATTATAACTAGATTCCCGTGGAGCTTATACACTATAACTCATATTAGAATAAACTCATTTCGGTCTTTTTTTCATAACTTTGTGCAGTATGGAAGGTAATTTTTTGCGTTGCATTTCATTCGAAGAGATTTAGTATATTACTTTATTGCGTTCGTGTGCTTTTTTTTATTGCTCACGTGTAATGTTATCTCCGAGTTTTTTTCTGTATTGTAGAAAACGTAAACGACTTTTTGCTCTTTGTTATGTTTGCCCGTGTATTACACAGAGTTATTATATTTACAGCAAAAGAAGGTAAACCGCAAGGAGTAATTATTGAACTTGCGGGTATTCTACTGTTTCGGTGCAGTAAAATAGACACATATGAACGTATTTAATTTGATATTCATTCTGTATCCGTGTAAAACCTTATTGAGACATGACCACACCCGTATCACTAACCCTTTGTATGTTTTTGTTGCCAAAGCTTGATTCACATGGAGTCTACGGTGTTACGGCGATTAGACCCACCGACCGACGCGTTTCGGTTTTAAAATTTCCCTAAGCCCACGTTAACTGTGTCCGAGATAAGAAACTGTCGTTGTGACTCGTGTTCGTTTGTTAGGTCAACGAAAAAAGGACATATGAGATTAAATTCTAAACCCTTTTTGGTGCCCACGAGGATTAAAAACGACGACTAACCTAGTGGCTACAGCGTCGTAATAATATAAGAACTGAGTTCTAAATATTCTCTCCATAATGTCGACATTATTTAGTCAACTATTTTTTTTGGTATACGCAGAAAAGGAAAGGAGAAGTTTCATTGCAACAGTATTTTCATGGCATTTGTGTGCTATTATGGTAAGAAGCCGCCCGACATCAGCAATAGTTATTGTTATTATTTGTACAATATTACAAGAGTGCAAGTCTTAGGTTTCTTGTTAATTATATGTTTTATCAATGTATTTTGTTATATATAAATATATATTCAGCCATGTCGTTGTTTTAAGTAGGTCTTTTGTCAAACTATCCCCACGCGTGTCATTACATTCGACAGTTTATGCCATAGATGTTTACATAATTAAGTTATTTTTAATTTAAATAATAGCGCCAGCCTTGTTAGTAAATTTTAACATTATTGTTTAGAATTGGTATTATATTTCAAGTATATAAATATACTTCCAAGCAAAGTTCTTTTTTTAGCTTAAAGAGTAAATAATTTATACGGTTAGAAACCATGTAAAGCATTTAATACTAATTTATTTTTACATAATCATTTGATTATGCACATACTTATATGTCCATACATTAAAAACAAATTAATGAATATGCATATGGACTAAAAATAAGCAAAACGTGTAGCTAACATTCACTAAAAGTTCAGCAATGTGCATTTATATGCGTTGAAAAAATTCAAATTAATTTTTTTAATAATAGAAATTACGCGTCAATGATTTTGTGGTAGTTATAGCGCAGTAATATTATCTTCATTTTATAAGTCATGTACTCCATACAGTCATAGCTAAGTAATATAAGTTAGAAACTAGTAAAAAATTATTAATATTCCTAAAGTAAAAAATAAAAAAGGCATTTAAGTATATTACCAATTTTATATACTCTTCGATACAAAATGATTTTACTATTTTTATGGGAAATAATATATGCAAATAACTCAAATAAATGAACTGTATATCCGCACTCCCAAAATATGCGATTTCGACTAGGGTTGCTGCTCGTTTACTTCATTTCAAAATAATCGATATTTCAAATAAATAATTCAATTATAATCGGATATTCGATTAATAATAATTAACAAAGTTCATAATTTTAATCGATTGATTACACCGGTACACTACGTTAATAACCAATATTTTTCGATTAATTATCGACAAATTTTAATGGATTATTTTTATAGAGAAAATAATCATCAATTAATCGAAAAATCAATGGTTAATAATTATGGCGCAGCTCTAGTCTGGACTTGAACGACGATATTCTTTGTCGAAAATTCTGATTATCAAGAGCTACGATGGGTAAACTAACAAAATTCAACAGTAAAAAGGTTTATAAATTAGAAACGCTATTCACAAAGCTTTCGAAAAGACGGCGACCGAATCATTGTGTACAGTGAATACTTGACTTGATGGACACCCCTGTAATTTCTCGGTTAATAGTAATTCACTTAAGTGCTGCTGTTTTCGTATTAGGGCCCAATGTAATTCTTGGCTAGGTATAGTACATAATTTATCGACAACCGAATTCCCTCAACAATTACAAAATAATAGAAATTTTGTAGTTGACCGTCGCGTACGGTTTTTCTATTGTTAACAACATTGTTGCTTTATTCCGCGTGTGTTCCTCGCATCGTCCATCATTATTACACATAATATTTAACATGTTTATATTTTGTTTCTAGTTCGACGAGTACCGCCGCAATTTTCCATTCCTCCGCCCACATTGGAGAAGGTCAAAGTCGGTGAAAACGTGAGTATACCTTGCGTGGCCGTTGGTTCGCCTATGCCGTACGTCAAGTGGCGTCGGGGTAAGACCACAGAACTTTCCCCCGAAGACAAATTGCCAGTGGGTAGGAACGTGCTGAACCTCACTAACGTGGAACAATCCGACAACTACACGTGTATAGCGGCTTCCTCATTGGGCATGATCGAGGCTACAACATTCATCAAAGTACTGAGTGAGTGGAAACATAAGTAAATAAATATGCAGTGCTACTGTAAACAATTTTACGGTGAATTCGCGTTATATGCCAGTCGATTAAACGGCGCGATTTTTCCGTTTTCCATGAAATAGATCAATAGCGGAGTACATGAAGAATAGCGGACAAACCGACAAACTACTTCATACATACGCAGTCGGTGTATACTGTTTAGTTCCACTAATTTAAGCTACTTAATTTCACCATTGTTATGAATGGATGTAGTTTAGGACTAAATTCCTCATAAACACTTTAATAGTACCCATAAATAAATAATGTAATTTTAATCAGGTGGGTTGGGACTGGAACGAAGTCTATTACGACAAGTCGAATTGACTATAGTGCTGTAGTTCCATAAATTATTTTTTTTAAGCTACGTCTATGATCATAGTTCATAACCAAATAACAATCAAATTATAATGTTTAGTCTTAAAAATTTAATTGTTTATCTCTGATGACTTATTTTTAATTTTATCTGCATCTCTTTGTCATAGTATCAGGCAATGTTGTTATAAATAACTACAAACACAATAATTTTGTTTATATAACAATCATTAAAATTGTGGATTTAAAATAATTATATATTGTTCTTGATAGTGTACGTTAAGTATTAAAACGAAACTTGCTATAATTGCGCAACTTAAGTTATTCATCTGTAGAAAATTTATTTAATGTCGTCTAACTCTACGACTGTATTACTCTGTAATACATGTAATACAAAAGATACTTAATGAAACCTATTTTTATGCAATATTGGTGGTTTACATTTTAATCTGTGAAAAAATTATTACATTTCATTGAAATAAAAATAAATGCGTTATGATTGTCCATGTTTAATTAAAATTTCGAGTATTCTTTTCGCAATCAAATATTCTATAATTATAAAATATTATGAAAGTAGTATTGATGAAGTTTAAACATTCAATATAATATAAATAAATGTATTTCAGCTCTTCCAAGTCCACCGATTGACGTTAAAGTATCTGACGTAACTTCTACATCAATAAGGTTAAGTTGGTCGCACCCGAACCCCGACGACATTCAGTACTACACCATATCACACAAACCTAAGTCGGCCGCTCAATCCCCTGGTGTCATTAGTGGAGTAGTTACTATGTACTACACGATAAGACCTTTGAGCCCTTACACCCAATACGAATTTACTGTGTCTGCGGTCAACGGCTTTGGACACGGACCACCATCGCAACCCATTGTGGCAACAACCGGCGAAACAGGTAAACTTTAACTTTTGCTTTCGACTTATAACAGATGCTGGGCCCAATAACTAAAATATCCTCAGGTTTTGGTGTATGAACAACAGCTATAAAGTAAACATTCAACAAAGGGGATGGTTCAAAACGCTTCTTATTGTAGTTTTAATGAGAACATAATAAAAAATCAAATTCGGTACACAATTTAAAGTTTTTGAAAGTGGAGATTTTGAAGAAAAAAAATCCGTTTAATTTCTCGGTTCTAATTAGAAAACTAATTAATGCCGCTGGTAGTATGCCTTTATTGTTAAAGTTTTTGACAAAAAAAAAAAAGAAACGGACAATGTTTTATATTTTTTATTCTTGTGAGCTTTTAATTAATTCTTGACGAAAACAAAACGTGTTATATGTTTATAAAATAGTGACGACTAGAATATAATTTCTAAGGTTTTTATGTGTACCACTGGGGTTTACAATTCTTATTGTTTCTTTTATGATGTATTGTCAATTAATGCATTTTTATTTTTACATGCTAAACAAATATTTAACGGAAAAATGCTTTTAATAAAAAATATTAAAATATGTAATTATAAGTAAGTCGCGATTTATTTTGTGTAGAACTATCATATGTAACACGTTGTTATTTTTTTGTTGCACTATTTGTATTTTGATTGCACTTTTTTCTCGTAGATTTTGCACAGTAATATACAATTACACGAAGGCATGTGTAAATAGCCTTCATAATAATTACTATAGTAGTTTTCAAAGAATCTTATACCCGTATAAGACTAAATTAGGTTTTTCCTATAGTATCTATACTTTTTTATTTACCCTTTTAGTTATTAATTGATTTTTCTTATCGTGAATATCTAAAACAAATAAACTTTTACACTTTGTAGTGTTTGCACACTTTTATATATATTTATTTGAATGTGTAACAATATACTGTAGTTGATCACTAAAAGTTGTCTTATTATAATATATACCTTACATTTTTTAACCATTATAAGTCATGTTTAAATCATACAATACATTTTTAATTTATTATGCGTTATTTCCTCAAAAAAAAAAAAAAAAACGTTTAATTTAAAAATTGATTACGCAAAAATATGTTAATCAAATTTTTTATGTTTAAATTTAAATCTTGAAAATATAATCATTCTTTTTTTTAATAAAATTAATATTAACGTCAAAAGCTAATTTTCTCAAAGTTTTTTTAAATGACAAATTAATTATATTTTTATAAAAATATCTCTTGGTAGGTCAAAGATTTTTTCTTCACATTTCACTCTAAAAACGCTTAATTTTACTTCAAATGGCAAAAAAAAACTTTTAATTTCTGATCGTACTTTATTTTCAGTCAAATGATTTCCAATTGCATTTGATTGATTAACTTTTGAGATGGTTTCCGTAATCACAGACTGTTTTTTTGCTGTTATAAACTTTTTGGTAACTTATACTAATTTCAACTTGGTTAAAATACTATATTGGGTTTCCTCTTAGGGGGAAAAATAACACATTTTATGTTATAATTATCATATCATGATATATAATTGTATTATACGTGTACAATCTTTTATCGGTGTAATAATAATTATAATCTTTTGACTTTCATAGTATTACAATATACTGCGAACAACTGTGGGTGACAACCCATTAGCTAATTGGAAATTAACTTAATACCGCGATAATAGTATGACATATATGTTATTAACCTGATAAAAACTAATTTCATTGTCGTCATCATAAGTTCATTATAGCGTGTACTCACTCTTTAAAATGTATAAATTGGGTTTACCGATTCGAAAATATAATAATAATGTGTTTTAAAAATATGACAACTTTTTTCAATAAATTATATTTGTCACTTGCCATAAAATGACAACGAAGTAATAAAAAACCTTCGCTATCCGCATATTGATTTTGATCCTAATTAATTCATTTGCAATTGTTGCGTGATAAAAAATGTGTATTTACTTTTTATCTCCCTTGTGCTCTTATGTGTTTACAAATTTTTCCCTGCTCTTCCGGTACCTATTGTGATCGTAATGCACGAGAAGATTTCTGTACAATCAGACAATGATGTACCTGCTGCTCGAGCCATCATCCCCACCTTTGTCACAACCTCCATTACCGTCCATAGAGCACTCCTAAAACAATTGTTCTACAGGGTGTTCAGTAACATTGTTACAAACAATGAGAACAATAGAAACCCGTTTCCTGACTTACTGAACACCCTGTATAATTAACAGGGTACATACATATGCCTATGTAGTTTTCCCTTCCGTTGCAAAAGTTATTACAATAGGATAAAAAAAAAAATTTTGTACAAAAAACGCACAATAAACGTTTTTATCATTACGATATAGTGATGCTTAGTGAAACAGTTCTACGTTACTTTTAACGTTTATACAAATGTTTTAAAAAATTGTATATTGTGATTTCAAAATGATATTTTACATTGTAGTTGGAAAATAAAAATATATTCTCTTACTTTATGTAGGCTCGTTTAAAAAGCAATTAAATGGCTTTGTATGAGGTTTCATATTGAAATTAAAAACATTGTCTTGCAGTTAAACTATATCATATTCTTAGTGTATTTAAATTTTATTCGCTGAAAACGCTATATTAAAATACTATACTGTAAATAGATTTATTTTTTATTTACGATTCTTTCATTGGTTACTAAGAACACAGAAAATCATCAGTACGATTCTGATAATAATAATAGTTACTTTGGAAGTTTTTTTACTGTACATTTTTTTATATAATTGGCTTTTATTTTTTTAAATATACAAATCAGTTTGACTTTTATATTATTTTTTTTTTGTGTTACTTTACCTATGAGCTACTAATGAAATTACATTATTTGTAATCTAGGATATTTTCCATAAATAGTTGTAATGATAGTTACTAACAGAAAAAGTGTTTTTATGTTTTAAAACTTTTAAACATGATGCTAATATTCACTTAAACATCTCAAAATATGCTATAAATATTCTCTTAAAATTGATAAAATTTAATCAAAAAACGATAAAAACCATATATATAATTTTTTTTTCCAAAACATGTGTTTAAGTACAAATTATTATGTGTTTATATTGATAGTATGTAAGTATTTTGGTTTTAAAAACACATATTAACAAAATGCAGTAAATCTTGTTATATGATAATAAGATATAATATATGTATAAACCTAAAAACATACTATTTAGTTATTAATAATTAAATAGCGTAATAGTTTGTTTATTATGTTCAAATATTTTATAGGGAGATTTGCGTGGTTAGTTTGGAAATGTGTGTTTGTTTTATTTGTTTACTTTGAGCTGAGCTTATCAATATTATATTTGCTTTTTATCACATAAGTCTCATTGGTGGTTATTTAAATTACTTTATGAGAACAGTTTTGTTATCAAAATAAAGTTACTGAGGAGTTTTCTTTCAACTTTGTCATTAAAAATTCTCATTTTATCTCTAATGACTGTGTAACGGGTAAAATCATAATCATTATATTTTACTTATGTCGATTACCTCCCTACCAGAACTAAGTGAATTTTAATTTTTAATAATTGGTAAGATTTATTTATTTTTACATTTAACTACATCAGACACTATTATATAGTTGAGCTTTAATATTTCCAAAGAAATGTTCAATTTATGTATAATATAGTATTTGTGTAACATATGTAGTTTTTTTTATTGTCGTTAGCGTCTGTGGTTTGTTCTATTTTATCTCGTTTATGGAACATTGTACACTGCAAACAAAACTTTAGATTATGAATAAAAAAATATGAAAGCCATTTTTCATTTTATAATGCACTAATGAACAGTATACAAGAGTATTTATTTATCCACAAATAAGGTGGTTTACTCGTTAACATTCATTAACTTAAAAACATAAAAACGCACATATATATATATTATAGGAATTTTGTTTTAAAATAGACATGAGTTAATTTTCATTTTTTTCTATTGACTTTTATTATGCAACATTACAAATTTATAAAACGTATGAAAATCAAATTTTGTTGGTGTGTTTAAAAATAACTGTTTCTAAGTACATATATTACGTGCTTTTGTCATAAATTAGTTAAATAACCGTAATGTTTAATGGTAAGATTTTTTATAAGGGGTGTTCCTTATTATATATATATTTTTTTTTAAAAAGTGGTTTTCGTCAATTTTAATTGAAAAAATTGCAAAATAAACTTCATATATTGTATAAGAAAAACTAGGTAGTTATTTTATTAAAGTTTTAATTATTTTATTTTAAAAATTGGTTTTGATATATAAATCGTATACACAACCATCTCTATTTTCACTTATTATAGATGTATAAATATATTTTTTACTTGAGATAAATTATATTTTAAAATGTTTTGCCGTCTAAAAGCCAAGGGAATGAATCGACTTATGAAATAATTATTTTAGGAACTAATCCCATAAATTACCAGTTTTTTAATTTGTTTCATTTAATATTATTATTATCAAATGAGTAGATAAAATTAAAATATTCATATCCATTTAATTTGAAACGTCAAAGTTTTAAGCGAGTTGTAAAATCCACTTTGAAACTGTACAAAGAGGGTTCAACTTGGTAATTAATGTAATATTTCTTATTACTTTAGTAGGTATAAGTTTTTCACTCGTCAATTCAATTGATATCGTTGTGTAAACTCAAAAGAAATGTTGAGTGTACATTAATTAAACGCTGCTGCAAATGATGTGTAAATATTAAATATTAGTCTTCGTAGACGGCAATGAGGGCGGACGGCTTGTGAGAGAAAAAAAAGAGTACAGTAGCAATAATAATAATAATAATAATAATAATGAAAGGCCGCATCAAATGTCAGCTTAATGATAACGAATATTTCATTAGACTAAAAGCTTTTTAGAGACAAACATAGCACTAAATAGTTAGACTATAAGTAGACGATCCTGGTTTTTTTCTTGATATCGGATCTATTGCGTTTATTTTCTATATAGTATGTTAAGTACTCTTCTTATAGCTTATATTTGTTGTATTAGAATTAGATACTGTACTTTTCATAAACAAACATACTCATATTGTACTTTTCTATTTTTTTTTCAACTTTAGCGGATATTTTTGCTTTTGGTGAAGGAGCAAGTAAGTAACCAAATTAATATATTTTTAAATATTTTACTTTTTAACATATTTATCTGATGAACTTAGCGACATTAACCATAAAATAATTTTAATATTATTCGCTTTAACTAATTGCTTTATTTTAATTTATATACATAAGTAAAATATCGTATGCGCATTAACAACGTTAATAATTTTAAATACAATCAAATTGTTTTAATTATCTTCAAGGTTTACTTTTGTAATTATTATGATTGCTATAACTAAAAAGTTCTATTGTTTTCTTGCGTAGAACCAGGATCAGCTCCTCGAAATATTCAAGTGCGGATGTTAAGTTCTAGCACCATGGTAGTTCAGTGGGAAGAACCCGAAACTCCAAATGGTCAAGTGGTTGTAAGTACTTTTGTAATATAGGCGTATGGTGTTTGTCAGTTTTTTAATTAATTTATATTTATTCAACTTTCTTCTGATCAGCGTTATAAGGTGTATTACACGAAGAACCCCAACGAACAGCTCTCTTCTTGGAACACAATGGTTGTGGACAACAATCAACTGACCACCATAAGTGATCTAGCGGCTCATTCAATTTATACAATAAGAGTACAGGCATTCACAAACGTCGGTCCTGGACCTCTGTCTCCACCAGTACAATTTAAGACACAACAAGGAGGTAATACATTAATTGGTTACTGCACCATGAACACATAACTACTTAATTTTTTTATTAGTCTATGTAAATTACCAAATCCTGTAGAGCGTATTGATAATGATTGTTTATTACTTAAATATACTCGATTATTATTTATTTTTTATTTTGTAGTGCCCAGTCAACCAAGAGATTTGAGAATTGGAGAAATCGGCGAAACATCTATTGTCCTTCAGTGGAGCAAACCAAATCACAACGCAGAACAAATGTCGGGCTATGAACTCCACTGGAATGATACATATGCTAAGGTAATAATACAAATCAAAATAATACAAAATCGATTTGTCACATGACCCCTAATAGAACTCTTATAGAATTGAATAGTAATTCTTGTTATTTTTTTTTGCGATTGCAATAAAAAACTGAATAATACAAAATTCTTATTAATATTATTATCATTTAAAGGAGACTCACTCTCAACACGTTCCTGTAACTGAAAGTTACACTCTAAACGGTCTTTATCCGAACACTTTATACTATGTCTGGTTAGCTGCTAAGTCACTTCGAGGCGAAGGAGCACCTACACCGCCTCTACAAGTCCGGACCAAACAATATGGTAAGTGTTATATGAACTATACAGATCAGGTCATTTTTGGAGGAAGTTTCATCAGGTAGGAGAAGCGAGCGTGTAATTGTAGTACACACTATATATGAATCATAAATTACGCACATGCACGAGTGCTGTTTACCAATCACTGAGCTGCTGATGAAATATTGTATTCAAAGAACAATAATAATACTTTAAAAAATCTTGTTTAGGGAACTTAATTTTCTACCGAGAATTTTATTATATATTGTTTCCTTAATAAATTTAAAAAATAATAATAATCAGACGTTATGATAAATATGTTTATAAACATAAGTTGCCATCCTTTTATTTTTCTATATAGTCTCTTTATTCGCTATTTGTGTCATTGAACTGTTCTAATTATGAATTGAAAGTATACTAATGCAAGATATTGAGTATAGGGTATAGGCTACAAAATCGGACGCAGCTTAGTGTTTTTATGATGTTGTTAGATTATGCACCAGCACATAGATGATGTTTGTTATTACACGTTTTTATTTTATTGATTTTTTTCAATCAAAATGAGGAACATATTTTGTGGGGTTATATTTAATATCTGTAAACCATCAGAAATAAAAAATGTACGGGAGAAATTTGTATCTCTATTAAAAAAAAAAAAAAGAATTATAATATCTTATTTTATTTTTATTTGTTATATCTTTTATGATTATACTTTTTTTATTCCCCGATCTGATGTTCACATAAATACAGTGCCCGGAGCGCCTCCACAGAATATAACTGCAGAGGCAATCAGTCCCACGTCTATATTGGTCCAATGGCAACCACCACCGTCGGACCGAAGTAACGGTCATATTGTTTACTACAAGGTAATGGCTACAGAAAACGGCATGTCAGATTCGGATGCCAATCAATACCGCGTGGAAAATGTTACATCATACACCCTTGACGATCTTAAACGTTGGACTGAATACAGAATTTGGGTACTTGCTGGTACCTCGGTCGGTGATGGCCCTTCTTCGTATCCCATCACGGTTCGCACTCGCGAAGATGGTAAGCATCCACGCTATTGCAATGATACACAGTCTTCATGACATATTTCATTACATTCCCCTCACACACCCACACACACAGTCATTTCAAATACTATTCAATATAATCAATATAACTTATTCCAATGTCTTGGAAGGGAAACAAAACACTACTTAGACTATGAAAAACCTACTTAAAACGATATTTCTCTTTCACTAAGCGCTCTATGTGTATAGGGACCTTAATAATCTATACTGTTATTTAATATAAATGTATTGTTTAATATGAAATATACTCTTGTATAGACGTACAACAGTTAATGGAGATGGCTGCTGATGGATTAATGTACGGGTGGAAGTTTTATATCTTCGTAATCACTGTTTTTATTATCTACTATATGTTTCTCTTCAACTTATTTATTCTGTCATTGTAATTTGTTCTGTATTGGGCGCACATCAGAGCTACAGAGCACAGTAGAATTTAAAATAAAGCACCAATAAAAACCCCACTTAAAATTCTGTTTCATAATTTTTAAGTATTCCGAAACCATAATTACATTAACAAATATAATAAAGCGTTCATTAAAATATTGCATACCATTGTTTTACACTTATTTGCATATCTATTGTAAAAATTCAACCTTTTGTTTTATGGAACAGAATTTGAGTTGGCACACTTAAAATTAATAATTTGCACCTAGTAGCCAAATAAAAAGCTATAGCTTAATTTAAAATGCACATTGCTTGGATAAATACCACACAATTTTTTTCTACTATTATTTAAATTTATTTTAAAAAAATAAGTAACTAAATTTTATGTGCCAAAAATTGTTGGTCCATAATAAATCGAAAGCGTAATTTTTGGGATTATATCATTATTTGAACTTTTTGTATTTTGTCCACAGAAATCTATTAATTTAAAAAAAATATAATATTGAATGTGTTATACACATTATATAATATATTGCACATTTTTTTTTTCTGTTTTATAACACACACGTACAATAAAAATATATTTTGTTTTTTGTATTTTTGACACTAAAAATATTTTTATTGTATCTTTTTGGTACGTTTTTCGCACACTTTTTGCGAATCCATTGTGTCTGTCTCACTGGTGATATGTTCGTCCAGAAATTAATAGTGAGTACTAAAAAAAACCAAATGTAGTGGACAAATATAATTTGGTTTTTATTTCACCCTGTAGAAGTGTAATCGTTGATAGTTAGCTCGGCGATACTTTTTTGTTTTTTGAGAAGTAACAATTGTATAATTAATTTGGTAGATTTTTATTTTTTATTGTTTGTAACATTTTGTGAAAACTTCCTATTTATTTTACCTATATTTTGTGTTTTCCTACTTAATGGTTTTAGTTTATTTTTCTTTTAACATATCTATACCTATAACGTTTATAACCTACTTATATTTTATCATCCACTTTTTACCTTCTATTTTTGACAGATATTGTTTTTTGCTCTAAATAATTTTTTTTCACTCTAACTATTATTGATTCTTCATATTTTGGAATTAAATGAAATGAAAATAGTTTGAGTGATGTTTTTTTAATAGAAAAACTTTGTGTTACTACTAATCTTATACCATTTGTTTTTTGATTTTTTAATATTTAATTTTCTAAAAAAAAGTTATTTTTTTCAAAATTAATTTTTATTATTTGATAACAGTGCCAGGACCTCCTACTGATGTGAAAGTTCAACAAGTTAACTCCACAACAATTCATGTTCAGTGGCGTCCACCGTCTGAGGAGCAACGTAATGGAATAATTAGAGGGTATCATATACATGTTCAAGAAGCTAAACCTGAGGTATTCTGTTATTAATATATTAATACTACAGTTTTAAACATTACTTATATATTTTTAGGGAAATGCATTACTTAATGAACCATTGCGTTTTGATGTTGCTGAAGCTCTAGAAAGTAATGTTACAAACTTGCAACCAGATACTTTATATGCTATACAAGTAGCAGCTATCACAAGAAAAGGTGATGGTGATAGAAGCCATCCTGTAAAAATTAAGACTCCTGGTGGCGTACCTGTACGGCCAGTTGTTAGTCTAAAGTAAATA
This sequence comes from Daktulosphaira vitifoliae, assembly GCF_025091365.1. NCBI lineage: Eukaryota > Metazoa > Arthropoda > Insecta > Hemiptera > Phylloxeridae > Daktulosphaira > Daktulosphaira vitifoliae. The sequence goes on along the minus strand of NW_026099572.1, from coordinate 48,444,844 downwards.
TACCTTTCAATATTATTATTTTATATTTATATTTTTCAACAATATTAATTTTAATTATTACTTTAATTTTTAGGATTTTGGAAAGAGAACCAAAGGTCAATATTGAGTTAGAATGGACTAGGCCTACAAACACTTATGGGGAATTATTGGGCTACAAATTGCGATATGGTATAAGAGGCCAAGAAATGTTTGATATAATGTTAACTGAAAATAAGAGACGTATAAATGATTTAGGTATTATTAATTTTATTATTTTTAAGTTTTTTATTTATGTATATTACTTTTTAATGTATTAAAAAATTGGCTATGTCTCTTGTCAATTCACATGATGGGAAGGATATTTCTAATAAAAATGATTTTTTGTCTGACTAATATTATCCTTTTTTACTGGTTTTTAGAGCGTGGGGTACAATATGAGTTTCATATATCAGGACAGAATCAAGTAGGCTTTGGACAAGAAGCTACTGAGTATTTGTCCACTCCTGAAGGACCTCCAACTGGTCCTCCTACAAATGTATCATATCAATTTCAAACTCCAGATGTTGTTTGTATTGTGTGGAATCAGCCTTCCCGAGAACACCGTAATGGGCAAATAGTACGATATGATGTTCAGTTTCACAAAAAAATTGATCAATCTACAATAACTCATAGAAATACTACGTTAAACAAGGTATTTAGCTAAACAATTATTTTAAAGTATAGTTTCAATTAAGATAGTTATTAGGCTCCACTTTACATGATGAACTTTAGAAATTTGATACTCAATATTGTGTTCTATACATAAAAACGAACATTTTTGGCCAATTTTAGACATGATACTTCTATTTATGTATGTGCCTCGCAAGATTTGAAAATTGACCAAAAAAGTTAGAAACATTATTAATGTTGTAAACTATATTTACTCAAACCAGAATATATTTGCATCATTATCTAAAAAGATATAATGTTTAACAAAAATTATTTTTAATTACAATTTTTCTGTATAAGTCCAATTTTTAATTATCATGTTGTTTCTTAATCAACCAACTTTTTAGTGACAAATCATTATATTATTTTTATTTTTCGTAATAAATTCTTGTACTTGTTAAATAGAAAGTTTATGTGAAATATTTATTGTATCTTCTTACAAATGAGTTATTCAACTTTATGAAATGAATAGAATATATTATGTTCTTAATTTAATATTACACATTTTTTTTTATAAAAACACTTTATAATATCTCCAGGAGTCTATAAATTATTCTATAACAATAATGAAAAAAATTATTTTCCATTATTATTCACGTAAATAATTTTTTACCCATTTTAGTCAACGTTCAATCCTTATGAGATATGTAAAATAATTAAATTATTATGTTCTAAATTGGCCAAAAATTTTATTTTCATCTGTAGAAAAAAATGCTGGGTACTTGATATCAAATTTCTGATGTTCATCGTGTAATAACCACCCTAATAATTATAGTTTTTATAAAGCATATAATCTTATATACTACCTTAGATTAAATTCATAAAATATTCATTTTATTTTTGTATACATATAACATATAAATACTTTAATGAATAATTTGCCGCCACCTTCAACCTTCAAAGTGAAAAATTATACATTTTTCTGATTATTATATATTTTGACAAAACATATTTTCTTCCGTGAATATTCATAATAACTTTTCTTTTTACAAATTAGGTCAGAAATTTGAAAATAAAAAATTTTACAGATAAAGTATTTCATTTAAAATTTTAAATAGTTTTCCTAAATTATTGTAAACATATTCTATATTAAAGTATTAGACTCTTTTTATTAGGAGTAGCAAAATGTTTCAAGGTAACTTTTAAGATTCAAACTAAGATTACTTTTTTTAAGTTTACACATAAAATAAAATATAAATATATTTTATTATATTTAATAGAAAAATAATCTATAAATATGTCAAAATGTATATTTTCAGTACTGGTTTCATATGTTATGACAGGTTATTTTTGACTTGCTGGCTTCTATGATTATAGATGCTAGCTAATTTTTAAGCTTCTATATTATCCTCTTTTTTTTATTTTCATTTGACTATTCAACATCGGGTACTTGACCATTAGCTACAATTAATATTTACATTTTTAATTTTATTAGAATACTAAATTAACTTATTTTCTGTTGTAACTTTTTAAATTATTTTTGTATAAAAATGTATATAAAGTGTTCAGTAAGTAAGGAAACAAATTTCTAGTGTTGTCATTGTTTATAACAATTAATCTAATTCCTTACTTATTGGACATCTTTATAATGTATAAATCAAATAAAGATTTTGTTAACTAAAATCGAGTACAATTAAAAGAACCTATTATATTTTACATATAAATTTATTTTTAGGCTGTATTTTCTGGATTAGAAGAAGCTACTGAGTATGTAGTTACTGTTAGAGCTGTGACAGTCGAAGGTGATGGTCCTTGGAGCCCTCGAATGACTATTAATACAACGAGAGAAATGGTTCGTGCTCCTATGGGTCTAAAAGCTGTAGCAACTTCTGATCAGAGTATACAAGTTTGGTGGGAAGCAGTTCCAGCTCGTGTTAAATTGACTGGATATCGTATTTACTATACTATGACTGCAGTAGAAGACCTCAATCTATGGAATACGAAAGATGTTCCTGTCACTGATTCAACAGATCTTGCAAATCTTGAGAAAATGGCTCAGTACGCTATAGCTGTAGTAGCTAAAACTGATGATGTATGTTAATTTTATAATATTTTACCAAATAAAAAGAATACATATAAATCTACTGAAGTATGGAGTCCACTCATGTTTTTTTGTAGCTCATTACTATAATATTATAAATTATTACTAACATTGACACTAGTCACTGCTTTAATTTTCCATTTTTTTTTATAGTAGGAAAAATCAAAATAAAAAATATAATAGTTATAAAAACTGATTAATTTTAAAATTTATATTGTTTAATAAATAATATTTATTATAAATAGTTGATAATTCTCTAATAAGTTTATATTGCATGAAATCATAAATGAGGTGTGTATTATTATCACTTTTTTTGCTCAGTGTACTGATTATCAAAACTGCATAAATGTTGGTAAAGTAATCAAAGATTAATCTGTATAATATTTTTTTTATTTAAAAATTATGATATTACCATTACCTATTACTCTATAAATTTTTTTATTATTACATTTATTATAATTTTTTTTTTTTATGTTTCTAATAATTATTGACTCATAAAATACTTTCTTTTGTGTTAACTTTATTTTTAGGGATTTGGAAGATTATCTGAAAAGGTCACTGTTATAGTCAAACCTGATGAAGTTCCTTTGAATTTACGTGCATCAGATTTGAGTACCCATAGTATGACATTATCATGGACACCGCCTATAAAGTTAAATCCAATTGGTTATAAAATTTCATTTAATGCTATAAAAGAATTCAGGGATTCACAAGGAATGACTCAACTTCAATTAGTGCCAACACGTGTTATTGAATTAGACAAATATGTGTTGAGCCATACCATTGATGATTTATCTCCATTTATAAGTTATTCAGTTAATGTAAGCGCTATTCCATCAGATAAGAGCTATAGGCCACCATCAAGAATAACAGTAACCACTCAAATGGCAGCTCCACAACCTATGGTAAAACCTGATTTTTATGGTGTTTTAAACGGAGAAAAAATTCAGGTTTGATTTTTCATAAAATTATTTTTGATTGATAACTTAAATTACTAATATTTTAATGAATTATAGGTAATCTTACCTCAAGCTTCTGAAGAATATGGACCAATATGCCATTATTATTTAATTGTAGTTCCTGAAAATCCAGATACAATAAGTATGAACCCAGATGAATTCTTAACCCACAAAGTAAAATGTTTATAATAATTTTTTTTTATTAAAGAATATACTCTAATTATTATTTTTTAGTTGGTTGAAAATTCTCAACAAGAATTATTGGCTGAGGGTGAGCCATATATCACTGCCAAATTTCCTCATCGCAGTTTACCATGGACATTTTACTTAGGAAATGGAGAAACCTATGATGGATTTGTAAATCGTAAACTGGATCATAACACCAAGTATAAAATTTTTGTTCGTGCATTTGTGGATACCCCTCAAAAAGTAATATTTTTATAATTTTTTGTTTTTATTAATTAAAAAAATATTTTCTTGTTTTTAGCATTTGTACACTTCTAGTCCATTTTCTGAACCTTTATCTTTGGAAATGCGAGAAGTTGGCCCTGGTGATACTCCTAAAAAACCTGGATTATCTGATATAAATATGCCTGGTAATAATATACCAGGCATTGGCAATGACCATGTAAGTGTGAGGAGTAGTGCTGCTTCTTCTCCAGAACTTTTATGGTTAGTTGGACCGGTTATTGCCGCCATTTTGCTCACAGCTGCTCTTGTGTTATTATTTGTTGTTAAGAAGTAAGAAAAAACTCTCTAATTTTTAATTATTTTTGTTATTAATTTCATTTCTTCAATTGTTTTTATTCAGACGGCGTCGTCCAAACAAGTATGGTGAAACATCTGGAGTGACTAAACCTCTAATAGGTAATTCACATCCCAACAATGATCCTGTGGAATTACGTAGGTTACAATTTCAAACTCCTGCTATGGTCTCTCATCCACCAGTATCAATAAATTATCTTGCCCAACACATTGATTTACTAAAAGCAAATGATAATTTTAAATTTTCTCAAGAATATGAATCAATAGAACCTGGTCAACAATTTACTTGGGATCATTCTAACATGGAAGTTAATAAACCTAAAAATCGATATGCTAATGTTATTGCTTATGATCATTCACGTGTTGTTTTACATCCAATTGATGGTATTGTGGGTAGTGATTATATTAATGCTAACTATTGTGATGGCTATCGTAAACATAATGCTTATATAGCAACTCAAGGACCATTACAAGATACATTTAGTGATTTTTGGCGAATGTGTTGGGAAGTTAAAACTTCAACAATTGTAATGATGACCAAGTTAGAAGAACGAACAAGAGTTAAATGTGATCAATATTGGCCATCAAGAGGATCTCAAGTCTATGGACCTATAACAGTTACATTAGTTAATGTTCAAGAATTATCTACTTATGTTATACGATCTTTCCACTTGACTAGAGCTACTGATAATGAAACAAGAGAAGTGAAACAACTTCAATTTGGAGCTTGGCCTGATCATGGTGTACCTGACCACCCAGCACCATTGTTACAGTTTATGAAACGTGTACGAGCTGTTAATCTTATGGATTCAGGTCCTGTAGTTGTGCATTGCAGTGCTGGTGTTGGACGAACAGGCTGTTTTATTGTCATTGATGCTATGTTAGAACGTGCAAAACATGAACATACTGTAGACATTTATGCCCATGTTACTTGTTTGAGAGCTCAAAGAAACTACATGGTTCAAGTAAGGAAAAATTTCAATTTATTATTTAGTTAAAAAGATTACATATATCATATATGTAATCTTTTTAACTGTAATTTATTATATTTATGATAATTTGTGTTATGTTTAAAAATTATTTTCACAGACTGAAGAACAGTATATTTTTATACACGATGCCTTATTGGAAGCTGTTACTTGTGGTGAAACAGAGATTGCTGTGCGTAACTTACCTATGCATATTCAACAACTGTCTCAGATGGATCCTGCAACAACAGTTACTGGAATGGAACTTGAGTTCAAAGTAATTACATGATTTTTTAATAACTGTTAAACTATAAATAACTAATATTTTCAACATTTTATTTTATGTAGAAACTGGCATTAGTTAAAAGTGAATTTTGTCGATTTGTCAGTGCTAGTTTACCAGTAAATAAACCCAAAAATCGTCTAGTTCATCTTTTACCATTTGAAAGTACTAGAGTGTGTCTAAGTGGAGGTTCTTCAAGAGGTTTAGAAGGATCTGATTATATAAATGCTAATTTCATTGATGGTTACAGACAACGAAGTGCTTATATAGCAACACAAGGTCCTTTACAGAATACAACTGATGACTTTTGGCGTATGCTCTGGGAACACAACTCTACTATTGTAGTTATGTTAACTAAACTACATGAAATGGGAAGAGTAAGTACATTTTGAATTATATTTGTGTTTTTCTAGTAAGTTAAAAATTTGCTAATTAAGTGTTTTTTAATAAATTTCTAGGAGAAATGCTACCAATATTGGCCTTCTGAAAGATCAGTTCGATATGACACTTTTGTTGTTGAACCTATTACTGAATATAATATGCCACAGTACATACTTAGAGAGTTTAAAGTAACTGATACTATTGATAATGCATCAAGGACTGTTAGACAATTCCAATTTACTGATTGGCCGGAACAAGGAGTTCCTAAGTCAGCTGAAGGATTCATAGATTTCATTGGACAAGTACATAAAACTAAAGAACAATTTGGACAAGAAGGTCCCATTACTGTGCATTGCAGGTAGTGTATAATATTTAGTATTATATTTATACTATTTAAATTAGATTTGTATTTTTTAAATACTGGGTAAAATGATTTAGAATTGAAAATAAATATTTCAAATTTAATATTTCTTTTGTTTTCAATGATATCAGTAAAATTATATTATTGAATTTTTAAAATCAACATTCATGTTATTTTTTATGGGATAAAAATGTTTCAAATTAATAACCTTCTAAAAAATGATAAAATGGACTTAAACCACTTTTAATTTAAGTGTGATAATTCACCATCTCTAACAAATAGGATTATAATTATATATTTTTAATTTTTATGATTATTACATATTCTGATAAAACAAATTTTNAATTATATATTTTTAATTTTTATGATTATTACATATTCTGATAAAACAAATTTTTTCTATATTCCCACAAAACAACATTTTCTTTTCTTTCATTAATTGAATTAGAAATTATAAGAAAAAAAGTTATTCAAAAAAAATATGCCATCTAAAATTTTAAATGGCTCTCCTAAAGAACTGTAGAAATGTTAGTTACGACTCTTTAAATTGTGTATTTTTAATTTATATATTAAAATTTTATTAATTTTTTTTTCAGTGGTGGAGTGGGTCGTACTGGTGTATTTATATCTCTTAGCATTGTATTGGAACGCATGCAATGTGAAGGTGCAATAGATCTCTTTCAAACTATTAGAATATTACGTACACAGCGTCCAGCTATGGTTCAAACAGAAGTAAATTATTCAAGTCTTTAATGTACTAGAAATTTTTTATTTTTATTTTTATTTTTTTTTAGGAACAATATCAGTTTTGTTATCAGGCAGCTCTTGAATATTTAGGTTCATTTGACCAATATTCTGACTGAGATAGGGAAGACGTGTTCATGTTTTACACTGAGCACGCTGTTTAACTGTTATCATGCACGCACACATGTGGGTGGTTATTAGATAACATACCCTATAGATAAGTCACTGTTGAATATATGTAGTTTCTCACAAGTCTGTCTCTTGTTCCTATTCTGACATTTATATTCTACACGTATTCTTTCGTGTGTAATCGAAATATATTATTTGCTTAGAAACTGACTAAATACCTATGTACTTAATTTATATTTAATTACTTATAATTTAAATTTTTACATAAAAATTCCATGTTTCAACAAACAATTATTTTGACAAACTTTTATTTTTCATATTGTTTTTACAACAATCTGAAAATTTGAACAACTATAATTTATTGTTAAATATCTAATTGTAGGAATTTTATATATAGATCAAAATAGTTTTTAATATGTGTAATTAGAAAAATCATATAACTTTTAAACTAATATCGTTATGTAAAAATTCATCGACTGATGTATTTTAGGATAACGCCTTTTTGTGTTCCATTATATTTTTTTTTAGCTGCTATATGTATCAAGAATTTTTATACTTTTTATATTACGTGGATTTTTTTTTACATTAACTTTAAATAGTTGAATTCTTTTATATTACTTTTTTGAAACCTTAAGAGTTTTTTTACTTTTCATCTTACAATTTTTTTTATTTATTATACATCTTTTAAAAATGTTGAAATCATTACTTTGTTTTTAATTTCTTTTTTTCAATCTGAGAGAAGACAATATAAAAACGAACCCGTCCTTGAGGTTAAGTCTTTGCCATATGTTTACTGGCTATCTTTTTATTTTTTTGCTGCACTTACATTTTTTCTAAATAAATTTTCAAACCTTTATTAAAAATTGAAATATATTCTCTTGATTATGTTGGCTTTTTTATAGCTAGCTTGTAAAAATATAAATACACAACTGATTCGTTATCAAATCATTGTTACAGCATATCATAAAAAGAATTGTTATCTTGTGCAACATGTTTTCTTTTGTAAATATTTCTTAAATATTGTTAGTACACTAAATTATTATTTACTAATAAACATGTAAAAAATTGACAAAGTGATTAAATTGTTGAGTTAGTAGTCTTATTGTATAAAAATAACCAATGAATGTAATAATTTTTACTTATAATTAATACAATTTGTAATGCCATCGACCAAAATGGTCACTTATAGATTATATAATAAATATATATGAATTTATAGAAATAAAAAAAAAATTGAAAAATATAAAGTGATTTGACATTTTAAATAATTTGTGTATTATTGCACATGTGCATGTACAATAGTTGAATACATAATTATTTTTTAATCCCCATGGGGACTGAAATAATAAAGTATAATTTAAATTATGTAGTTCAGATAACTTTTAACAATATAGTTTAAACAAAATATTTATTCATCTAGTTGAAGACAAAAAATGCAAAAAAATTTTAATTCTAGTGTCATGTATCTAATTTTTAAATTATTGTTTCAACCTAATAAAATGACTTGACATAAAAAAAACTTAAATGAAGTATATAATTAAAATTAAAAATATTAATTTAAAAGTAAAAGAATATTAAAAATATTTAATTAAAAAAGCCACAAAAAAATTACTAAATAATCGCAGATATGTATTTTGGCAACATTGTTACAATTATCAACGATAAACACATACTGAACAGTATTATTTTTATATCTATAGACTAAAAATTGAGATCAGTGTTTGCGAACAACGCATAAATGGAAAAAAACAGTACCAGGAATTCAGAAGGTCATAACAGCATTTTAAATAGTTTATGAAAACTGTGGCTATGGCAAGAATGATATCTATGTGCCACCTAGTTTTGTTGACGTTTAAATTCTAGGGTGGTATTATTATTTATACCAGCCGCCAACTGGTTATGAACGTTGCGTTGCTGAATAACGGGCCAGTCAGCCAAAAATCGACCAAAAAAATTGTTATTTAATATAATGTTATTTAATAAATATGCTATAACATAAAAAAATACAGCTGTTTTATTTCATAGAAAATGCTTGTTTTACTTTTTGAGATGAAAAATTCTGATATCTATTTTCTGTTTTTATTAAATAAAAAGCTTTATATAATTGAAATTGTCAAATTTAGTTAAAAACCCTTAAACTGAAGTATCGGGATGTCTGAAGGATGTTAAAATTTTTTTATAATATTACTGGTTAAAATTAAATAATAACAATTTGTACATAGTTACCTAGTTGTTTATTTAAGTTATTTAGTTCGATTAATATATTTAGTTGTCAGTTTTGCGTTTGACACTTAGATGGATGTTTATTAAATAAAATTTAACACATTTTCTACAATATCAGAAGCAAATTGATTTCGTGGACACAGTTTTTTGTTAAAAATAGCGTGTACACAAATAAAATATGCCAGGCTCTAGTTTATCTTTGTCTAGTAGCGACGATTCATCGGACGAAAGTTCGACTTCATCTGGAAGCTCATCGTCGTCGAGTTGTAGTTCATGCTCGTCAAGTTGTAGTTCATCGTCGTCCAGTAGCGATGATTCATCGGACGAAAGATCAACTTCATCTAGAAGTTATGCGCAAAATTTTAATTTGAAACGCAAATTTGATGAAGATTTGGACGAATCGAATAAAAAAATGTAATTTCTTTATTATACTGAAAAATAATTTAGTAGATTTAATACATAATATTTAAGATATTTATATGCGACACAGATATGAATAAACTTTTACAAGCGAAAATATATATGAATAATTTAATTAATTTGTTTATAAAAGTAAAATACAACTGGAATGTATCAATATTTACAATTTAAAATTTTTTATTTAATTTAGTATAGTTAAAAAGTAATACGTTTTTAAACAGTTTTATACTAATACTAATTATTTTAAAGATGTTGTGAATTGCAGTACGAGGTTGACAATGATTGGTCGTTTGAAAATTACCCTTGGCTGTTGGACCCGGAACGTGAACTTAATGCTACAAAGAGTACTCACGACTTAACGACTGGTGAGTTATAAGCTTTTTAATTTACAGTAAAATAGATTATATTATATCTACAAAAAGAAATGTTGCTTTTGTTTCGTTAAACTTGATTTATAATTTGGCAGCAGAAAATGGCATGACGACTATTAGAGGTGCAGATGTTGGTACAGAAATGAAGACTCGAGATTTTTACTGGTATCCTTCCGTGGAAAATTATAGTTGTCTAGGAAAAGATTATTTCGAGAGTATGTTCTTAAATTCAATTTCTATGATAAAAAATCCCGTTATTTCACCGGAAGGCTATAAAAGGCCTGAAATTATTGTTGGAAATGATCCGGACTCTGTTAAAGACTCAGGTGATGGTACAGGAATAGAAAATATGCCAAAGGATTTTGTTGCTAATATGGGACCAAATGTTAACAACTCTGTTGATGATCAACACAAGAAATCAAATATTGGCGAGGAAAATACCAGTTATTCTGAAAAGGTTGATTTAGCCAGTATGTCCCAAAATCAGGTTTTCGAACCAGAGGTATGCAATTGTTCAAAAAGTGATATTAGAAATAATCCTGATATACTCATTACAAATGACGTTGATGGAGAATCTGTTTTAAACAATGATATACCTATCATTTCTGAACATGAACGACTGGATATGAACGTCGTTATTAATAATAATTGTTCGGAGCCAACAACTTTGAATAATCTTAAGTATCAAAATAGTACTGACCATTGTGGTCTCAAATGCAAAATATCAACTCCATGGGGAGAAGATTGCTTGTATACGATCTGTACTGATACGTGTACAGGTCCTCAGTATATAACTTTGACGACCCCATTGAACGAAATTCCTGTTAGTTATGCCGAAACTATCAAATTTAACGATTTAGACAACGATGAGCAATCTATTATGGACCAGAGCATCACACGTAGACAAGAAATGCAGCCAATGAGTGCACTCACTCATACACATGTTCTTGGTAATAATCGTGATAAAACTCTAACTTTCATAGTTGATTATCATGAACAAGTCGGTGTACTTACTGCCGATCGTAACACTATCGTATATGAATGGGTTCCAGAAATGCGAGAGATAATTTACAACAAAGACAGTATATAAAATTATATATATTAAACTATCTCAAGATATCAAAATGACAATGTTAAAAATTGTTGTCATTTTTTCACAGTTAAATGAATAACTTTATTACTATTTTTTAAATAATTGAACATTTTGTAATTTTGTTTAAATTTTTTATAATTTTTGAAAATTATTTCTCATCTACCATTTAATTTTTTAATGACAAAATATTGATTTTAATGTTTAAATTTTATTTTATATAATTTTTTTATTTTTATAAAATTTATTTTTGATGAAAACGTGTCTTCTTATTTCAATAAAATACTTTGTCTATTATCTCTGATAATTAAAAAAATTTAATTTTGTAAATCAATATTTACAGTAGTTATATATTTAGGATAAAATTATACAAATTAATTTGTTTGATTAAGTAAAAAATATGTTAAGTGAATCCAGAATCAAAAATTTTACTATAGAAATGTAATTTTCAATTTTATTTTAGAGAAAAATAGTAGTATTTCTTTACAGAAATAATTAATATTAGTACACATAATATCTGGCAATAAGTAGACAGTTAGATTTAATTAAGTTAGTTTTATTTTGGCATTTATTCAGATAAGATAAAATAGAGAAAAAAACGTTCCTCAAAACTTTTCAATTTATTACCCTATTAAGTTTTTAAAAATTAACTTATTTCTAATACATTAAAAGGTCATAAAGTTTTTAGCTAATACTTTTTACAAATATATATAAATATTATAGTAAGAACAATCATAATATAAAATAATAAAAGAAAAATCAATTTATAAATTATTAGGAGTTAGAAAAGTCAGAAGAAATTTCTATTATGAAAATGTGTAAAAAAAAATTTTTTTACTCCAGAAATTTGTTAAGATTTAAGGATTATTAAAATTTCATAACCACTTTTTAATTAATTTTTTGAATGCTATGAAGAGTTGATGTTGTTATTATATGTCTCCAGATGTCTGTTATTATATGGAAGAAATAAATAGAATTGATAAAATAATATCGTAAATTCTAATGTAAACATGTATTGTTATAAAATGTTTGTCCTCCTTATACAAACGGAATTTTTAAAGGTAGTTCATAATTTTACAGCTAGATTTAATGAAACAATTTAACCTAAATACAACCCTAATTAAAAAAATGAAGGGTTATAAGGAAATTCAGACTTAGTTTTGCATTAATCAAATTTTATAGTTCTAATTATTTAATAATATAAGTTTAATTTAAAAAATTAATTTGCATTATTTATGTATGAAAAAATAAAAAATTTCTTTCAAATTATTTCTATAAGTCGGTTGAAATAAGTATAAAAAGAGGGACCTACTTAATATTTAAAAATAAATGTCAATCTGTTTATGGCCACTATCTACATACAACGTTTGTATTAGACACATTCTTTTTTTGATATGCCACTTTTATTGATTTATATATTGAAATACATAAGATAGTGTAGTTAACACTGAAACCATGAAACATTATAATAAAAAAATTATTAATACTTTTAATACATCGTTTAATAGGTATTAATTTTTTTATGGTACCATGTTGGTTCTATTAAAAAAGTTTTTATACAAAAAAAGTCTGTATTTAAAATATATTTACACATTGCACTTACTTGTGATATTTTTATGAACAGTTTTTTTTACATATGGGCGCCATCCAATAATTCATGCTCGTTTTTCTTTGCCAAAATTGTTTTCATATATTGACACAAATTAGATTTATCTTAACTGCATAAAATCGAATAATCAATGGGAGCGTATAGCGTTTTCAGATTTTAATAATTTATATTTTAATAATTTTAATAATATTAATTGATTACCTACTACATAACATTTTCCAATAGCGTAGCTATATCAATATTGACTAAAATATTAAATATTTTAGTCAAAATATTAAAATAAAATAAATTTTATTTCCAAAAAGTAGATAAGGTTCAACGATATAATTTTTTAACTTCTTTTAAATAATCCTAGCTACACTACTGAAACTAGAGCATTCGCCTGTTAATTATTGCCATCATCAATCATTTGGTATAAGTCCACAAATAAACGATCAAAATATTTTATTTTCCCTCTCCGTAGATCATTCAAAGTCGTCATTATCAGTGATTTTCAAAATTCTTTGGAACTGTTGTCGCAGAAACAATTTTATAATAATAAAAATTCAAAGATATATTTATGAACTTGATCATTAAGATAGTATAATTTGCGTTGGTTGTTATATTTATGGTGACACGAAAAATAACAGAGATGCAATAGTACCTCTTAGAACGTCTTTGAAATGTGCTAAACTAAGTAATACAAAATTTAATTTCTTCTTTTTCGTAATAAGAGATCTAAGAAATAAAGAAATTGTGTCAATCTGGGAACATGATTTTAACCTTAATATGATCTAATTATAATTTTACAAGTATATTATAATATAGATTTAAATAAATTTTCTTTTGGTATAAATCAGGTGTGTCATGAAAATTTTTACTTAAGTTTTGTTTGTAAATAATTTAATATTAAATACATGTATTACCTATGTACATTTTTTTTTAATGTTATTTTTTTATTCAAGTGAAGTATTATAGAATATTAATAGCTTTTCACGAGAATTTTTAACTAGATAATGGTCAAATAACTTATTAGATATGTAACCTTTAATATCCATTCACTCTTAATGCAATTATGGTAAATTCATAAAATACAAAAAAAGTATACACCTTGACTATATATAGTTGCAATCTAAAAACTCGATAAAAAGTTTAAAAAAATATAGAAATTCATTGAAAATAATAATATAATTTATCGAAGTCAATTGTTAGTAAATAAATTATAAATGTTTAAATAGAATAATGACAATAGGAAACTCATATGTGTGAGTTTAGATAATATAAATAATAATTTGAATTTTATTTAGGTTACATGTGCCTTGTGTTGCCAAATGATCCGCATCCAGCTTGAGATGCTCCTTTGTTGAATCCCATTTGCAAATTTAAATGTCCTTCCGATGCTCTTAGCTGGTCTTCAGTGAATTCTCTCTTGTTAGCATCAGCCATTTTCGGTCCAAGTCTTGGTCCAGTGTATTCTGGATGTTTTTGAGTCTAAAAAATTGTTTAGATTTGCTATTAAGTATATGTATTTTAAAATGTTAAAAAAGTTTCATAAAAAAATTTGATTTTTGAAAATCAATAAGAATTAATAAAAAATAAACATTTTTACGACACTTACAATTCTTCCTAAGGAATATAGACAAAGAGTCACTTGAGGTATATTTCTTCGTTCAAACAGATCGGCAGTTTGAAAAATTTCTTCTTCGGGTACTCCATATTTCTTAATAGCTGCCTGGAACCTATAGTAACAGTTACTTTAATACTTTTTGACAAAATTCATTAAGATAGGTAATTAATAATTTATTAATTATTAAAGAAGTAAATCTATTTGAAAACGCCTTTATTTAAATTTATAACATATCATTTTTTAATAATAGTTATTTACTCTGGTGTTTTCGTCAAAACATTATATTTATCATAACAATCAGCTTAAAAAAATTATATGTCCTCAATAAAGAAAATTTATAGCAAATGTTTATATTAGTGGTTTGTTTTTTGAACAATCATTATATTTAGTCTAAGAGATATGAACGTCGTGTTATGTATTTTATACTCAAATTTCTAAAAATAATTGAAATTATTATTTTTATCAAATAAATTTGTTGCTGTTGTAATCGTTAAAAAAGTTGTTGTGACAAAATTATAAGTTTTGCCCACGCATGACGCCTTTGAGCTTTGGATTAAATTTATTAAAATTATTCTAAACTTTTAGTAATCTATGTCATCATATTTGATATAAAACATTACCTAGTCATCCGATTTTTCAAACATAAAAGATTTAAATAATATTAATTATGTGCACAAATATTAACTGAGCGTTTTATTAATTTGGCAATCTAAAAGACTTTAAAGATATGATGCATAAAAATAATAATTTCATTTTTTATGACACTATGGCTCACTTACAAATTGTCTTTTAATTTAAAAAAAATAACGTACCTTTGTATATTTTCCATTAGCTGGAAGTTAGTTCCTTTGGTTTGGATTTTCTTTACTGATCCAGGACTAATTTTGTTAATTAGATTACATAATAATACACCGTCCTTTAACACATCTTCGTAATCACCTTTTGGAACCTTTTCTCCAGTCACTTGACTTATCCATTCCAACACTTCTTGTTCTTGCTCCTTGTTTCTGGCCTGAAATTCGATTTAATGTTATAAGTTATACTTTAAACTATACACGATATGCATAATTTAATATAAAGTTGTCACAATTATTTTTAGATAGACTTCAACGTCTAAGGTGGTCACTAACCATAGCAAAAAGTCACTCTTGGCGATGAAACGATGAGAAAAAAAAACTAAAATATTGGCAACGGTTCAATAGATATTATTCACAAAAAGAAAAAAATGTCTGTCTTTATAATTAATAGTTGTGCAAGTTTACACTTTAACACCCATTGAACATTAATAGTAAATTATCATTGACATAACATAATGTATATGTTATTAAATAAAATCTCAATCAATATTTTCTTAAATTTTGTAGTATATTTTTACAAATTATTATTTTTTAGATCAATTATTGATAATCGGGCACAATATTATCAAATTTGATAGTCTTAATTGAATACTTAATTATAATTCATACATCTTTAGTTAAATGGTATAGTTTATTATTATGCAGTACGGATCATTGCCAAGATATAATATCGTGTATAACAAACTTGTATATGTTTTATTACAACAAAAAAAAAAAAAAATACTCGTTCAATAGAGCCAACACTATGATGCACTACTGTATAATTTTTTGATAAAAAATACATGCAATGAAGACAATTTTGCTAAAAACCAATAGGTATTGTAATAATATAAATTTTTTTACGTTCATTACTTTTTAAAATATTTTGACAGTTTAAAAAAGACATGTTTAAAATCTTTAGAAATATCTTGATTATGATGAATTTTTGTGTTAGTTGTATTAATTGGATTTATTATGAATGTTCAATTATTAAACACTATTGAATATGAACGCAACGAAATTTTCGTGTAGTAAATTAAATAAATATAGTAATATTTGTGAAAAATCATTTTAAAAACCGTTGTCTAATTTAGATACATAATCTGAAGTACCAATAGAAAAATCAAGAATAAAAAAGTAATACTATGTAACTCTATAACGAAAACTCAAAAAAAAAAATACGATATTAAATGCGAGTAGACTGAAAACGGATAAACTTTGTATTTAATTTTCTATCAGAATCTAATGGATTTCTGTATTTATTTGAAGATATTGGAAAATAGTTAAGCAAACCAAAACAGGGACGAATAAAAAAATTTCTGTTGGATTTTCTCCATTCAGGTTTATGCGATAATCAGATTAGATCAAATCGATTTGGTAGGGTATTTATCAAAATTAGCAACACTCTAGATTTATAATTATGAATTTTATTTTTTTAAGTATTAGGTGCCCTATGTTTTCAAACATAGTTATCCAAGAAATGTATTATATCAACTCAATGATTTTGGCAAAATAATAATAATGGTTTGTATTTTTCAAAGAAGGCTGCGAGGACGTGTCCTTGTTTACTCACGTCAAATTAAAACTCACACTTTAATAAAGAAATTTTTATAAGTAATATAAACATAAAAACAAACTTAATTTCTTGACTCAATGTAAAATTTTGCGATTAATTATCATATATTTTTAAATTTAAAGATAAAAGCGTCATCAATTAGCGTTACTAAACTTAATTAGTTTGATTACACAGAAAATAAATAAACCGTTGTTTATTTGCCGGCTAAAAAAAAGCTATTTGGGTATCAAGCAGTGTATTTTTAATTCTTACACAAAACTTGTAGTTGTCCAAGGGCAGTGAAAATAATACTGTTTTCTCTGTTTTGTTTTTATTATTAATCATGTATGATACTAAGTATCATAACTCTTAAGTCTTAAGAGTTTATTTGGTAACTGATGAATACGTCAAGTTTATCTTGTTCGTAGGCAGAACAGTACACGATTAATAGTTGGTGATAGTTTTTTTGTTTTGTTTTATGAATGAGAAACTTTCGTGAATGACTGAATAATTCATATATTTTTCGCAGTATATTTTATAAATTAGCCACGCGTTAAAAACTGAATGACAATGACACAAAGTTGTATTTCCTGCTCAAGAACAACAAAAATTTGGCACATTGACATTAAGCTCTTGTACTCAACAGTTGTCATAATGTATTACTCCGTTTCCTCGAAACAGACTACACATATTTTTTCAAATATAAGTAAACATACACTTAATCAATGTCCACGATTTGTTATATTTTTTTTTTTTGGCTTTTTTAATCTCGATTGAACAACTTAAGTCTGATTTAATTATACCAATCTCAGCTTATATTGAAAAAAATTTGACGTTAGAGTTTTAAACGTAGTTTTATAACATGCCAGTCTATAACAGATGTTAGTCGTTAAAAACTCCCAAAAATATTCTAGAATACTCTAAAAGTTATTTTTATGAAAATCCTATTAAATTAACTATTAACATTATTTTAAATGAATGTACTCGTTAGGCCATAAAGCTGCACGACCTAAAACTATAAAATGTATTTAATCTTTATTTATTAAACTACTTAGGTTGCGTTTTATATTAATATCTAAACGAAAAAATATTAAAATAAACTCAAATGAACTAATAAAATATAAATATATATTTATTTTTTCCTTGATTATTAATTAGTATATACTAATATAAAACTGTACTTTTTATTTAACTTTAAAAATTTGATTTTAAAATATTTTGTATTTTATTCTTAAGGTACAAGCAGAAGCCACGCTCCCTGAAAATATTTATTAAAACTTTTTTTGCGTCACTACAATTTCAAATCAATCTTAAAATATAAAACAGATAGGATCCAGAAATTTTCAAGAGAATTAACAAACTATTTAGACGTCAAAATTTTTCTTTGTTAACTTTATCACTCTTTAGAATTTTTTTATTTAGTAGATAATGTAAGGAGGCACGTCAGTCAACTGTATTCTCCACACCCAGAGAAAAACCTCGATCTATATAATAAATTCATTGTTCAATTTGATAAATATATCATTACTATTGAATCTATGATATATTTATCAATATGATGATTTTTTTTCTTATCTTGAACAATAATTATTCATAAGAATAATTATTTTGTTCGTATTAATAAAACATTATCATAAACCCTTGATAAAATTTCTCTATCAAAATTGATTGAGGTTTTTCTTTGGGTGCAGACTCGGAAAACTAAGTAACATACAAATTTACTGAACTATTAAATATTGATACGTAAATATAAGTTATTTTTTAATGATTTTCAACAGTTTAGAGTTTTTCAGTCAAAGAAGGTAATTTCTATTTTAAAGAATAATTATAATTTTTGATTATTTATTTATTTAAAATGATTACTCAACTCTCAAAAAAATGTCTAAATATTCATTAAGTTGTGATATATTAAGTTTTTAATGCATACAATGAAAGGGAAAATTTTAACAAATTGTGATAAAAATGTTATATTTATATTCGAAATTTCAAAAATACACTACTTGTGTGCAAAATTAACGTGTACATTAAAAGTATCAAAAAGACGTGTGGGCATTTTCGGATTATTTTTTACAGTGTATTACATCAATACCTAAGAAAATCAGCTATGTTATATTTTTATTAGCTTTTTAATATTTCTACCAATTAATAGACGACATTATCACTGATTTGTTGGTACTAATAACTCAATATTTAAAAAAATGGACATAGCACTTGTGTTCTAACGTATTGATATTATGGTAGCGTAATAATTTCCGTTAAAAAAAAGAAGAACAAAATTAAACTGAAATTATTATGATTAACAAATTTTGAACTTTTACATTGTTTCAATCATTTTTTAGAAAAAAACATACATATAAGTTCGACCATGTTCTTATTGCATAATTAACGAATAAATTCAAAATATTAATTAAACATGGATATTTAAAAAAACATTTCTTATCATGTAAAATACAGTCCACACGGAGGTTTAACTTACCGGCATATTTCTGTAAGCGTTTATTCAGTATTTGAAATGGTTAAACTGCTGACCTGCTAAACTGCAGAACTGTTTGGATTTTGACTGAAAGGCAAAATCTGCTATTGTCGAACACCCACTACAGTTGTTATGAAGCTGCGCGTCTGTTCGGTAGAGGTTTTTATACACTCAACGTTGAATATACATTTATACTCATATATATTCTGCTTTTATTTTTAGAAGATGTTTAATTGCCCGTCAAAAACGCTAGTGGCAAAAGAAAAAGAGTTGTCAGCTTCCAACTTCTTTAATGACGTACAATATTATTGTAAATAATACAAATAATAATGTAATTTTTATTTAATAGTTAAATTATTGTAATCAATTTAGACATCGTTTAAATACTTACATTTAATTTGATATTTATAGAAATGTATTGTACAATTTTCAGCTTTGAAATATTAACAATGTAATTGAATTTTTGTTTATACATCTACCATGTGTATTAGAGTCGGATTTAGGGGAGGGCTGAGTGGGCTGCAGTACAGGGGCCCCCACAATTGTATGATATTTAAATTAGGATACAGAAAAAATATTTTATTTACACATATTTAATGAAATAATATTGAATTTATTGGGACATTAAAAAATTTAATTTTTACTAACTAATAATAGATGTATTCGCGTTTGTTGACAATAAAGAATCTAGTTAAGATAGGTTTTTATGCCATCCGTGATCGGTGTGCACTGTCGATTGTAATAATATTAGTAAATTTGTTTCTAAATATACACACGTGGGTCTGGAATTATACGTCAAAATACACATTGTGTATTAGAGTGGTCTTTATTTATACTTCGTTATATACTTATTAAACAAATTTGATGCCAAGAGATCGGAATTTTGTTCTATACAGCATACAAAAATATTAATGAATTTTGAACATCCTAAGTNACAGCATACAAAAATATTAATGAATTTTGAACGTCCAACTCCTTCACGAGCCTCAAAGGGGTTGGAAAATTGACAAAAGGATGCAGGAATTTAGTTTTTTGTATATATCTTTTCAATTTATATAAATAGAAACAATTCCACAGAATTAATAATAATAATAATAATAACAATGTAAAGAAAAAAGGTCTTTACGAATTTTTTGTATCACTAAAAGTTTATAATTAAGCTAACAAAATTATAAATTCATATATAAATTGAAAGCAGGGCTTGAAGTAGGGGAACGCAAGAGGACAGCCCTTCTACCTCTAAAAGTGCTTAAAATCGTATTAATGAAAATTTCAAAAACAGTTAAAAATTGGTTTTGTATAATATTGCGCGATAATGATAGTAGATATTTCAAAAAATATTAATCTTATATAAACTTAATAACCTTTAAAATAAGTATAAGATAAATATTTTATCGTAATAGGAACACATAAAAATAGTATAACATACCTGGTAATCTGTTAAAATTTGAAACAAAAATATTGTACAGAAATGTGTTATAAATGTTCAATTGTTTGTTGTTATCTTAATTATAAATTTAAACAATTAAAACATTATATGTCCGTTAAAAAACTATTGACTCGATTTAAAATAAAATTATGTACTGTAAAATTTAAATGTAAAAAAAAAAAATGTAATAGTGCAAAATTGAAACGATATTCTACTAATCTAAATAAATTATCGTATAATATAAATGTATACATGACTTAAAGACATCTTTTTTGGATAAAAATTCGGGTTATGACGTTATGATGTGCTCATCAATTCAAATGATCATTAATTATATTTCTTTTCTATCAGTATATATTTTTTTAATGAAAATATATTTTCTTATAATTAACCTTCACAAAAAATGTTTTTAAAGGCTGATCTGTCGATTTTGCATTCTTCAACAAGTATTGTGATAAGACCGCGTGTTTAGTTTTAATGTCACTTGTAGCAATTATAAATGTTACAATTTTGAAAACAAACTTATTATTTTTGGACGATGATAAAAGATAATAATTATTTTAAAGGTTTTATAAATGTAGTGGATCTTATAAATATCGAATATTAACGACAAAAAATGGATTGTACAACGGGTATTGTTACAGCATGCAGTAAACAAAATGGGTATGTTTTAAAAAAATGATTCAATTGTGTAACTATCATCATGATAAAGTATAAAAAAAGTTTAATAAATTTAACTTGTTATAGCATACATTTATAGAAATTTATCTAGTATATATCAAAATATAAATTAAAACATTTTTTTTTTGGAAAGAAAAATAAACTACAAGTAGATAAAAGCTTATAATCATAAATCTAAATTTAATAATTGTTTTTCATTATTTTTTTGTCAGAATTCTATGTGATAGTGTAATGTAACTTAAATCCAACTTATGGTATTATATGTTCTTTAGTATCTTTCTGTTAAATTTTATCCTTTGGATTAATTGATTGTAACAAGTAATTTGTTATAATATATTATAATAGATATATATAATAAAATATATAGATAAAATTTTATACAGAACAAGTTATTAATTTTCTATGATATAGTAAGATCTATTTAAATCCAATCAATAGATTAGTTTATATACCTAATTATGTTTATATAATAAGTCAGTATGATCCGAAAAATCAAGTCATTTTTAAACATTTTATTTGTTTACAATATACTTTTAATGAGTTATATTATATTATACTAAATAATAATTATACTAAAATTATACTCTGTTATATAACCTGTTTTTTTATTTTGTTAACATGTTATTTAATTTATTAGATTATGAGAATTTACTCCATACTTATTAGTTTTTAATTAATATTTACAATATCATTACTTATGTTTTTTTAGTATAATTTTATTAAATATACTTTGATTTAAAATTTTAGCTTAAAATGTAAAAAGATGGAAATAGATGAAAATTTATTGGATAAATTATTGGAGTGTCGTCATTGCTTAGACTATCTTGATACTAATAATAAAATGTTGCCATGTCAGCACACTTTTTGTAAAAAGTGTTTAGATATTGTTGTGGAGACCTTCAATGAGTTACGCTGCCCTGTTTGCTACATAGTTTTTGATAATGAAGTTGATGAACTTCTTCCAAACATATTTATCATGCAAATTTTAAATGATGACAATTGTGCACATGTTTACTCTAATAAGTTCACTACCAATAAAAAAAAAAATCTGGAAAATATATCTAAAACAGTAATTAATTTTTAATTGTAATAAAAAATTAAGATTAATATAGTAATTTAGACGGTAAAATTTTTTTATTGATGATATATTTTTAACTTTTAGGAATTAAAAACAAGTGCAAAAGTTATTTACAATTATGCATCTAAAGAACCTGGGTAATTAATTTATATCATTTTATTTTATACTGTTATTCAACTCTCAAAAAGAAATTAAATATTTTCTATCATTTTTAAATAGCTTCAGAAATATCTTATCTTAAATCTACAAATAATACTAAACATTTTAATATGAAATCATTTGATGTTTTTTTTATAGACATTTAGAATTAAGTATTGGAGATTATGTCACCTTATTTCAAAAAGTTAATATTAATTGGTATCTAGGAGAAAAAGAAGGAAATGTAGGCTTAATTCCTCAGCCATGCATACAGGTATGTAATTAAAATTTTTAATTGTATTTATTTTTACTTTTTTAAATCTAAATTTTGTTAGATATTTACATTGAATCATTGATTAAATTATAATTAGTTATTCTATTCCGAGATTGTCTATTTATATTTTCTCTGTTTGTCTAATTAATTGTTGATATTTATGTTTCCTCTATTGGAATTAAGTATCAACGAAGTTGTAAAATTAACCCATTTTATCATTAATTGGATTAAAATTTTTATTAGCCATTCAATGTAAAAATTGAAAGAAATAATATGTTTATTAATGATGAAGATATAAATCAGTATTTGGAATTAATTTCTCATCATTCTTCTGATGACATACTTATTCTTAATACATCATTTTACAAAACTTTGAAGTATGAAGGATATAAAAAAGCTAGTAACTGGACTAAAGATGTTGATATATTTTCCAAAGAAAAATTATTGATACCAGTATTTGTGGAAGTAGAAAACCATTGGTGTTTGATTGTTGTAAATTTTTCAAAAAAGACTATTGAGTATTATGATAGTTTAAAAATACAATATTTTATTTGTCTTAAAAAAATATTGAAGTATTTAATGAGAGAACATATAATTAAAAAAGGTAAAGATTTAAAAGCTGGAAATTGGAGTTTACATATATCTCGTAAATGCCCACAACAGAACAATCCATGGGATGGTGGTTTTTATGTTTGTAAATTTGTTGAATGTTTGTCCAAAAATCAGCCAATAAAATTTGAACATTTGAATATGAGTAAATATAAAAAACAATTATTGTATGAAATTAAACATAAAAAACTATTGAAATAAATTTGTATAATGTGGTTTATACAATTTATGTAAAAAATATTACAAGCTAGTATTTATTCATTTAATTATATATTATATTTAACTTATAATTCATCTTTTTCTTTTTGAAATGTTTAATGAATTATTTTGTACAGTTAATCTAATGTTATAAAAGTATTATTCTAAAATTTGAAGAAGTTTTATTTATTGTTATTATTATAGTATATTTTATATACTTATAACTCAATACCGTTAAACTGTATAATTGTTTATTTTATAGAACATATAATGTTAAAATGCATTAATTTTATACCATATTTCTTCTTATTTCTAATAGGTATTACCTTGACTTATAAATTTAGAATTATTGAGAAGATATATTTCAAGTATTAAAAAAAGTTTAATATTTTTAATAGACTTATAAAAAATATTAAACAACTACTAAAGAAAAAAAAAGGTTATTTTTTTTAAATAATAAAGTTTAATTAGTTTTTAATGTACCATTAATTAAATTTATTTATAAGAGCCTTAAAATGATTAATAGTTAAGAACTATGTTTTTAACATTGAAATAGTTGTAACTTAAATGTTAAATAAAGATTTAATATTATTTGTACTAACATAAAATAATAATTCCAATATCAGTTAATATGTGGTATTTGAATATATATACAGGTTATTACCTAGATAATTATTTTGGAAAAATATTATTAAGTAATCCATAAGTGTAAATTTAAAAACTTATTGATTCTTTCTAGTAAAAGCATAATTCTACTTAGCTAATATTTGCCATGAAAACCAAAAATCTATGTTTTGCAATCATTTTATAATTTTAAGTTAAAATAAAAACAATTATAGTCATTGGTGTAGTTTGGGGGGTGATCCTACTAAAAATTTAGGAAATTTTTTGCAGTGTGTAAAATCTATGTGTTGAATCATAGTAATACATATTTAAGCTATTATGAAGGAACAAATAATTGAATTTTTCAACTAAATGAAAAACCATGCCATGAAATTTCTTTGAAAATTTTATAATAGAATTATACTTAACAAAAAAACTATTTGTAATAANACTATGAAAACCAAAAATCTATGTTTTGCAATTATTTTATAATTTTAAGTTAAAATAAAAACAATTATAGTCATTGGTGTAGTTTGAGGGGTGATCCTACTAAAAATTTAGGAAATTGTTTGCAGTGTGTAAAATCTATGTGTTGAATCATAGTAATACATATTTAAGCTATTATGAAGAAACAAATAATTGAATTTTTCAACTAAATGAAAAAACCATGCCATGAAATTTCTTTGAAAATTTTATAATAGAATTATACTTAACAAAAAAACTATTTGTAATAGAATTTTGGGTAAAATAATTTGATATGATCTATATTTTGGTTTTTGATGTTTTCTAAAAGTTATTTTGGAAACTTCCTAATTTTAGACTTAAAAAAGGAAGATCCAAGTTTTTATATTATATTTTAGGTAATATTTATTACTACAAATAATTTTCAAGTTTGATTAAATATTCTAATTCTTTAAACACTATATTTACCCCTAATAATCTGCAGATTTTTTTTGAATTTGATATAATTTGTTAAACCCAAACCATTTGATAATGTACATATTTTATACTATTCCACAACTTTAAAATTAACTTATTTTAATCAGTATTAATTACACAGGTGTAATCTGGGAAAGGCTCTGCCAGCTTTACACAATTTTAGCACCCCTGCAATAACATATACATAAGGGTGGGTTAGTAGGGCAATACCTCATCTTCGAAAGAAGTTTTTACCTCATGGATATTTTTTACTCTATGAGATAAATAAAAATATTTATTTGTAAACATTTTTTTCTTATCAACCAAAAAAAAATATTTTTTTTATAACTATTATCAGATTTTTGATCGCAAATACTTAAACTATTATAGTTACAGCAGTTTATGGTAAATCATAAATTCTAAATATGGTATAATATTCTTAAAAGTTAAGTCATGACTTTAATTTTGTTTTAACAAAAATTGAATTTAAGTAATTTAAATTATGTTCCAATTGATGCAATGAATATAATGTTTTTTTTTATATTTTTATAAAATGTTATTTAAAACTAAAAGTTATAGTGAATTTTCAAAATTATATTTGCTACAAAATACATTTATGTACATATTATATTTATAATATATTAAATAAGGATAATTTGTATTGACTATTGTTAATTTTAATAAAAGGAATAAGTTTTCATTATATTTTTCTATTACTATTGGTTTTATTATATAATAAATCTATTATTTAAATAATATCTAATTGAAGATACTACCGTCAAAAATTAAAAATTCTCTCATATCTGGTAAATGGGTGGGAGAATTATCTCAACAATACGATTTTTAAAAATCAGTAAATTTCGACTCATTTTAACTTTTATACATAAAATAATGTAAATAAAAAAAAATCAGATCGTCGTCATCAGTTAACAACGATCTGTCACATTATTGCGTACAGTGGATTAAAAATGTATGTTAAAAAGTTATACATTTTTAATAATTAGGAACTACTGCATTCACACTTCATAAGTTCTATTTAATTAATTCATAAGATGCTTATATATTTATTTGTATAACACTTTTCTTTTTTTCGATATTACTTGTGACATAATTAGCACACCACTCTGTTTTTTATTCATAAACACTCAAACTGATATTATTCAAATGATAATGGGTAATGTAGATAAATTTTCTATCCGTTGGTATTAGTACAATTTTTTAGTTTTTTTGCAAAGTTAATTGTTACTGATTTTAACTCCAATGAAGGTGAGATAAACTGTTGCAATAGAATGTTTCTGACAATTTTTCAGAAAATAAAAATTACAACACTAGCAAAGGGCATATTTGTACAATATACATTAAATAAAAAGCTATTAAGTTTTTTTAATTTAAATTACTATAATTTAAAACAAAACTTGCAATTGAAGGTCAATAACCGGTTTTCTCTATAATTAAAAATAATTCAGGAGTTTCAACATTCGGAGTGTTTCTAGTACTAAACTATGTATGTTATGCATTTATGTTTGTATAATATTAACTTACCTGGTAGGTGAATACCTAGAGAAATTAGAAAATTGAAGATTATAAATAAAAAAAAACCAATATTTTTGGTTATTGTACTGGACTATTCAGTTCCCCAAAAATATTAAGTATTGTTTACTTATTTTCACAAATCAAATTCACTTATAGCCATCAATGTTAATAATATATAATCTCTATAATGTCTATTACATTTTAATATGTATTTATTTTGTGATTTTTTATATAAACCGTAATTTAGGTACAGCTAATAGGGTTGATAATTACTTTAAATCCTCGCACATTCACCAGCCTTTTATAAAAAGTGATTAATTTAATATGTAACTTTTAGATTTAGTTCTAATATAATAACTATTAGGTTAGTTATTAGTTATTAGGATAGATTCTTCTTAGTTAAGTTTATCAAAATGATTCTTAAATATTGTTTTTCATATCAAATCTTAATATTAATCATTTATTTAAAAAATAAATAATATTAGTTGAAGATTATAATCTATTTAGTCCAATCTGCAATAATTATTAAAGTTTCGACATACTTATTTAATAAATAATAAGACAAGGTTTTTAAGTTATTTAGGAGACTTTATTTATATTTTTTATAAAAATAATTAATTTAAATGCGGACAAAAACCCGACCGGGCGAAAAACCGCATCTGCAATTAAAAGGGAAGCCAAACAAGACAAAAAAGTAATCCGACAAAAAAGCACACCTAACACCATAGGAGAGAACGCGTGAAGCGTTTGTTACTTACATACGTTTGTGTTGAGGATTCTTGTTCCTTCTTAACTGTATCTACTTTGATTAGATATTTACATAAAATCTATAAACTATTTAGATAATTTTTATTTATTAGCTTATAGCTATATTATTTTTAATAAATTAAAAATGATTTAATTTTTATTGTATTACCTCGAAAAAATTCTATGATATCTTCAGCGTATTTAATATAATCAATTATTTTTGTTTTGTTTCTTATTTTATGGCTGAAATAAATACTACTGATCCAGTGCTGGCCAAGTACTGTTATTATATTATAATATTATAATATAATATTCTATCACATCCAATATTAATCCAGTATTGACACTACACTACGCTTGGGAACTGGTGTAAATAAAAGCGAGTGAATTTTGGACTACTGATATATAATTTTATAAATGGTAAGCTTATAAAACACTTGTCTAAAACTTTCATAAACTCCAAATGCATTCTATTAAAAATGTATATTTCAGTATAAATAAAATATATTTTTGAAAATTAACAACACATGGTCATTGTAGATCAAGATAAGTAATTTAAATTAATTGAACTCACTTATTTAATTTTATACTTGTCAAATGATGTGTATCCAAGATGTGAAATTAATTTTAATTACTTGATGAATTGAGTGAATAATTAACTATATACTTAGATTTTTTTAGTTCATGTGTTCCTCAAATAAATACAATATTTTTGTTTCGTTAAAGGTCATACTAGGTTCAGAAGGATTCAATGGATTTTTACCAATGTGTCTAAATTCCTAGATTTGGCACTGTTAACGAAACAAAAAACATTGTCTTTACGATGCTTTGTAACTATGTATTAGAAACGTATTATGTGCCAATATTAAAGCATTCGAATAGTCGCCTATCAAAATGCCAATATCAGCTACCTTAACACGTTCTAAAAACATATATGTTGAATAATTTTTTTTTTAGTTCATGTATTCCTCAAAGAAATACAATACACCTATTTCGTTACAGGTCATACTAGTTTCAAAAGGATCCAATGGGATTTTTTCCCATGTGCCTAAATTCTTAGATTTGACACTGTTAACGAAATGAAAAACATTGACTTTACAATGTTTTGTAACTATATATTACGAACGTATTATGTGCCAATATTAAAGCATTCGAATAGTCGCCTATCAAAATGCCAATATCAGCTACTATAACTCGTTCTAAAAACATATATGTTGAATAATTTTTATTTTAGTTCATGTATTCCTCAAAGAAATACAATACACCTATTTCGTTACAGGTCATACTAGTTTCAAAAGGATCCAATGGGATTTTTTCCCATGTGCCTAAATTCTTAGATTTGACACTGTTAACGAAATGAAAAACATTGACTTTACAATGTTTTGTAACTATATATTACGAACGTATTATGTGCCAATATTAAAGCATTCGAATAGTCGCCTATCAAAATGCCAATATCAGCTACTATAACTCGTTCTAAAATCATATATGTTGAACAATTATATTTTTAGTTCATGTGTTCTTTAATAAATACAATGCTCCTCTTATTTCGTTACAGACCATACTAGGTTTAAAAGAATCCACTGGGATTTTTCCGTTGTGCCTAAATTTCTAATATGACACTGTTAACGAAACGAAAAACATTGATTTACAAAGCATTGTGCCAATATTAAAGCATTCGAAAAGTCACCTATCAAAATGCCAATATCAGCTATTTCATTATGCTCTGCAAACATATATGTAATTATATATAAAGTTATCAGTTAAGATAAATGTGTTAGTAACACATTTTCTTTGGTATATTATGTTATAAAATTCACTCATTCATTATTGTTAAGTTACAATATGAATTTAAAATAACCTTTGGTTGTTAATTTTTGAAAATTATAGTATGTTGAAATTTATTTAATTTATTCTTTGCTCATCTGGAGTTAATGAATATGATAAATATTTGAGACTGTTTCTATCATATAATTAGAGTGATCATTAAATTAAATATGATTATGTGATGAAATAAATAAATAATTTTTAAATTAACATTAAAACTTAATAAAACCATTGTAATTTAGTTACTTTTCTCAAAAAATGATAATCAGTTTAAAAATATAAAGACCCTGAAAGCTTAAAATTCTGTTCATTTCCCATTATATTTATAATGCACTAAAATATAATTTTTAATCTTCTCTGGCAATGTATTTAAATGTCCATAATATTATTGTTATTAATATACTTTTCAAACAGAAATAGAAACTGAGTAGAACAAATTTTAAAATGGTCATAATTATCTTCCCTTTATATCCATGAAAAAAGAATAGTAATAATAAAACTATTTTAATTAAAAATCTTAAAACTAAAACAACTAAAATATATTTACTTACCTAATTTTAAGTCTAAAAAACACGTTTAGACCTAAATTTTTTAATAATAAATGCTCGCGTTGCATTGTATGCTGATTTAATTTTACTTTTAATAGTTCTTTTTGTCTTACCTATATACCGATAACCTTTTCCGAAAAATTTACTTGATGAGATATTAACATCATCATGTTTGCCATCATTATCGTTGATTGAGTTTTCAATGATATTTGAATGTTTAACATCTTCATCTGACTTATTACTGTGATTTTCTACATCATTGCGCTTACTAACATAATCGTTGTTTGAATTTTCATGATAATCAGACTGCGTATGTGTGATTTCTTCTGCAATGATTTGGGTATCAGTTATATTTAAATGTTCAACTCCATTATCTGATTTATTTATGTGTTCCACATTATTGTGTTTACTATCATGATCGTTGATTGAGTTTTTATGATAATCAGACAGTTTATATAGAATTTCTTCTAAAATGATTTGTATTTTACTTATATTTAAATGTTTCACTTCATCATCTGATTTATTTATGTGTTCCATATCATTGTGTTTACTATCGTGATTGTTGTTTGATTTTTCATCATAATTAAACTGTGTATATATAATTTCTTCTGCAATGATTTGTGTTTCACTTATATTTAAATTTTTAACTTCATCAACTGATTTATTTATGTGTTCCATATCATTGTGTATACTATTATGNGTGATTTTCTACATCATTGCGCTTACTAACATAATCGTTGTTTGAATTTTCATGATGATCAGACTGCGTATGTGTGATTTCTTTTGCAATGATTTGGGTATCAGTTATATTTAAATGTTCAACTCCATTATCTGATTTATTTATGTGTTCCATATCATTGTGTATACTATCATGATCGTTGATTGAGTTTTCATGATAATCAAACACTTTATATAAAATTTCTTCTAAAATGATTTGTATTTCAGTTATATTAAAATGTTCAACTCCATCATTTGATTTATTTATGGGTTCCACATCATTGTGTTTACTATCATGATCGTTGTTTGAGTTTTCATCATGATTAATCTGAGCATATGTGACTTCTTCATCAATGATACCTNAATCGTTTTTTGAGTTTTCATCATGATTAATCTGAGCATATGTGACTTCTTCATCAATGATACCTGTATGAGTGATAGTTAAATGTTTAATTTCGTCATTTGACTTAGATGATGATTCCAGGTTATCATTTTTACCATGATAGTCATTAAAAGTCTTTTCAATAGTCTTTCCTTCAGTAAAATATGTCTTATATGTTTTTTTTAAGTTATCATTCCACTTTTTAATTATTTCTTCGTCTGAAACTCCATTATTTAACATCCAAATAATTACGTAGTCCGGCTTATTTAAATTTTTGAATGTTTTATTAGGTAATGTAAATTTTTTCATGTCTTTTGGTGCTTTATAAACAAGAGTAGTTTTAACAAACTTTCCTAATACACTGTATTCCCAACAGGCTGTTTGTTCACAGTTCATAATTGAGTCTAATATTCTTTTATACAACACATTTTTTTTTGGCCTCTTGTTTATGTACATTTTAACTTTATGTAAAGGACAAGCTTGGAAGAGAAACAGTTGCCGATGGTTAATATTTAATTGTTTGTAACTCCCAATTTTGTATATTTGATATTTCATTGTGTGAAATGAATCATCATCATATTTTTCACCTTGTTGAATAAATTTCGTCATTATATTAAAAGCAGCATTATTATCTATTATACTTAAAGTTGTGTCATAGTTTGTTTGTCTAATATGCATCAAACATTGGATGATCTTTGGTATATTTTTTTTATCATTTTTTAATATTTCCTCTATAATAGCTACCGGTGGTATTTCATCAACTTCTTTCAATAGTAATTCTTTATTGACTAAGTTTTCTCCTTGCTTGTACCTATCTGGCACTAGATCAGTAACATTCTCATACATTCGTTTTTTGACGAGTGCTTCNAGTTTGTTTGTCTAATATGCATTAAACATTGGATGATCTTTGGTATATTTTTTTTATCATTTTTTAATATTTCCTCTATAATAGCTACCGGTGGTATTTCATCAACTTCTTTCAATAGTAATTCTTTATTGACTAAGTTTTCTCCTTGCTTGTACCTATCTGGCACTAGATCAGTAACATTCTCATACATTTGTTTTTTGACGAGTGCTTCCAGTAAAACTATATCGATTTCCATGTTTAGGAACTGTTTTAGTTCATCTGGATTAGCAGTATGTCTTAAAGTCATCATATTGTAATATTTTAATTATTATTATTAATTTTAAATCGAATAACTTTTTATAAATGATGGTTTTTTATTATACAATCTTTTGTTGACTTAAATTAAAATTAGTTGTCATGGAATGGAATGATTTTTATATATTATTTTGTATCCAAAAATAGCTTTTTATTCTAGACACTATAATTTCTTTAATATATAAAATTAATATTTTCTCTGCTTCGCATCAAAGCTAAATTTTTAAAAATATTTAATTCGAATGCTATAAAAATGATTAAAAAATCTCGTATACCAAACACATAGTTAGACACATGTAGTTTATATCCTGGTTTTTTTAGTAATATTTTTGGCCTCTGAATAGTTTTTATTTTTAAATTAATTTAAAAAAAATTGTTTAATAAAATATAAAATTCACATTAAGGTTTCTTTTAATACGATTTTTTATGATAATAGAATTAATTCTAATGGATATACAGGAATAATTTGAAAAAGACCACACAAGCATGTAAAATTCTTTTACATTCAATTTTGACAATGTTCCGTAACGTCTTACAAATTTTAACATATATCAAATTTAAGCTCTTGAAATATAATTCAATTATGAGAAAATAGCCGTTAAGTTCTTACAATTTAACAGATTTACATCGAACCATTTTTTAGGATGTGATGTAAATTATTGTCTGATATCACCTATACTTGTCATCACTGTGCTTTGATTTTCTTTATTAATAAATGTTATATGTATGCCAATGGAAATAAACTTCATCATCAATAATCATTATATGACTAATAGTACAATATAATAAATCTAATAGTTTTAGCTGAATAAAAACTTTTATTAAATAATACATTTTAATAATGTTTGTTGAGAAAACTTACAATTTTTAATTTATAACCTTAACACATAACAATATATAAGCCACAAAAAAATTAATTAAAGTAGTTACAAATTTAATACTCTATTATTTAAAAAAAATATATATTTCGATAGAAAAATATTGTACTTATAATAGAAATGAGTACATCTTAAAATGTTGACATCATGTAATAAACAAAAATTCAATAATTAAAATATACGATAATGGTGGGGAAGGGATATATAGAGGATAAGGAGTATCTCGGAGTCGAACAATGTTCAGTTATCCATTTTAAAATATCCTACCTCACTTATTCTTATACTTGTTTATTACGAGAATTTATAAAAGTAAAGCATGGAAATATATATTCGCACTTAAATTTATTCTTTACGCAGTTGACTGAGTTAATTTTTATGATGAATTCTCGCTTCAGCGTTAACAATCGTTTATAAGGTCTTGCGTTTATTTCGATTAATTAGCCTCTGTGTGTATATTGGATTAAAAAAAAATCCTCTACAATGGCACCTGCATCTATTATGGTTTGTTATTTTTTATAATTTTTAAACTCTTTTTATTATTATTATATTATTATTTTATTTTATTATTATTTTTATTATTTTATTTTTTATTATTATTATTATTATTATTTTATTATTATTTTTATTATTATTATATTATATTATTATATTATTAATTATTTTATTAGTATGCTATGTTTTTACTAATAATATTTTCGACGAATTCCCTATAGTCTTATAATACACTCTGGACTAGTCAAAATGTAATTATAAGAATATGATAAAATTTCTCTTTCAATTTTGATTGAGGGTTTTCTTTGGGTGCAGATATCTCGATTATGGCCATTACTAATTATATTTAACAAACACAAAAAACAAAGTCGCATCGCATACAAAAGAATACCACTAATGACGGGAAATAGTTCGAGTAATCTTAAACAATTAAAGTTTACACTGTTGGCTTCGACGTTGGTAATGTATGGTGATGGTTCGGTGTAAGTTGGATCCGTGAACGTCACAAAACTCCAAACTCAGCAGCCTACAAAACCATAGGATCCCGAAAAAATGACAGAAACATGAACGGCAATAAACGACATTGAGTATACACTCACAGTCGGCTTAACCAAAGTAAAATATTTAATAAAATTTACAAATAAACAAAAGAAATGAGGGGTACCTTTTTGTCATGTTACAAGTAATGTACAATTACAGGCCGTTGTATAGAAAAATAACAAAAATTAGTGAATTAGAAAAAAATATTCAATTCAAAATACAATTATTATTGTTTTCGTCACTACACAAACGATAATGATTTTATGTTATCGTCAAGACTTTTATAAAATATTTTACATATATTTAAGTATTACCAAATCTTTTTCTTAAAAAACTGCCAAACGATATTTGTTATATAATTTTTATTTTATGTTTT
>NW_026099572.1:48360694-48410172 GCF_025091365.1 Daktulosphaira vitifoliae | reverse complement strand
AACGGAGTATTTGGTGCCACGGAACTAGATTTATTTCATGATTCTATTTAATTATAAGTTTTGTTCTTTTTCTAATTTTTTTGTTAATACG
This sequence comes from Daktulosphaira vitifoliae, assembly GCF_025091365.1. Taxonomy (NCBI): domain Eukaryota; kingdom Metazoa; phylum Arthropoda; class Insecta; order Hemiptera; family Phylloxeridae; genus Daktulosphaira; species Daktulosphaira vitifoliae. The sequence goes on along the minus strand of NW_026099572.1, from coordinate 48,410,081 downwards.
ATTAGCAACGATTGTACTTAAACATGACGTCAATGCCGAATATATATTGATTAACATTATTAATACTTGATACATTATAATTATACAGTTGCTTAACAGAAAACTTCATATTTTTTTTATTTATTTACATCTCTAACACACAATTATTAAGTCTTATACATATATCATATAATAAGTTATTTTAGGCACTATGATTAAAAATTTAAAAATATTTTAATACTTTAATACATACTAAAAAGGAAAAAATATACAACAAAAATGTCAACTTTTTTTTCAGGAATTTTTTGCAATTTTAGTTTAATAATTTACGAAATCAACACTTTTATCATTCAAATTATAATTAAAATTTAACATACATCATACATTTATACTCCTAAATTAAGATGAATTTAAAAACTGATATTTAATTTGAAATCAGCGACCTTTAAAACAAAAGGAATAGCAAATGTCAAGATGTTTTTTGTCTTAAATCAGGAGCTACGTTAAGATACGCTATTTAAATGTTGCTGGTTGCTTAATTTTAATAAAATATATTAATATAATACACAAAATGAAGGGATACCTTTGTATCAGGTTTTTGCACCTACTTATTATTAATATTTTATTTACTAATGAATATGCAAAATTAGAGCCCAATATATTGTTTATTAAAATAAATTATTTGTACAAAGGTTATTAAATTTACAACATATGATTTATGCGATCTGAATACTTAAAAAGAGTCTAAAAAAAAATATCATGAAAACTTATACATTAATAAATAATTTAAACATTATCAATTAAAAATGATTTTTAAAAAAAATACTGTGTTACTTTTTTTGTTGTGTGTTGTGAAGACAAAAATATGTTACGGCAAAAATAACTGGGTAAAAACTGAAATATCATTAGAAATAGCTTTAAATTAGATACTGGATTCTCGTATCTTAGTTATGGTGAGGTACAAAATTTGTCATTTTCAGATATCAAAAATAAAATCTTGGAAGAAAATCAAAATCTAGAAAATGTTGTATTAACGAAAAAAACGGATATAATATTTTTGGACCTTTTTTGTAGTAATATGTTTAATTTTATGAAATATACGGACCTTTTTTTTCGCCTCATGTATATTTCACCTGGAAATATTTTTGATATTATTACAATGATTATAAATGAATCTATTACAAAACAATTTTTAGTTACAGTATTAAATTATTATATTGATGATAAACTAACCATTTTTTGGATAATGCATTTATATACTTATTACGTTCAATTGTTTAGTAATGATGTGTATAAATATAAAAACAATATTATAAAAGCTATTGAACTCGTTATCGAAAATTTATATCTTGTAAGTAAGCAAATATGTAAAAAAAATAATAATTATAGTGTGAGTTATTTTGATGAAGAATATTATATACTCCTCACAAAACTAATAAAAACTATGGATCAAAGAAAAGAAATCAACAAAATTGAATTAGAAAATGTAGAAGCACAAGAAAATTCGTTCTCACTCAGAAATATTTACATGTGTGATATAATTGAAGACAAAGAATTATTGAGAACTATTATAACGGATTTTGGTGAACAGAGTGAAGCTATTTTTGAAACTATCTACAATAACTTATATAGAGAATATATAATGGCAAAGAATTATTTTTGGTTTGATTCATGGATACAACAAATAGGAATTTACCAACAAAAAGTCTTAAACATTTTTAAAACTGTTTTAATGCATTTAATGAGAAAAAAATTGATGTATGTTTATTTATTGTTAGAAAATAAACAAAAAGTAGATGCAATTTATGGCCTAAAAAAATTGCAATGTTTAATTGAGAATACCATTATATTATTTGAAGGTCAAGAAGCTCGCGATGTTGAAAAAGTATTTAAATCTTTTGATCAAGGCGATTATCATAATGATTTGATTTTAAATATCGATAATATAATAAATAAAATAAAACCAAATTCTTTTGAATTAATTTCAAATGATTTAATTAATGACCCATCCAGCGAATTGAGTATTAATGATAAAACTAAAATGTTTATCACAGATTATAAGTTAAATGAAGACGATTTAAAATTTATGGAATGTTTATACACAATTACAGATTCTAAAGCAATGAATAACCATTTAGTAAAAATATTTTATTTTACTAAGTTAATAGATAAAACATTCCAAAGTGTTAATATAAAAAGTATTTTATCATATTTAAAATTTACTGAAACTTTAAAAATATTCATTTTTCAAAATAAAAATGACGATGAAAATAATGATGATAATAACGATGAAATAAGGTTATTAGATTTGTAAAAGTAAATTTTTTAGAGTTAAAACAATCTTCAATCATCATAATTTATTTCAAATCAATACTAAAATTATATTGGAGTTTATTTTTAAAGTTGTTTTAATCGTCGTTTTAATAATGTCACTTACTATTGTGGTATCACTTATAGTATTAGAATAGAATATGTCATTTGAATATATATTTCACATAATATAAATATTTTCATCATCAAAACAGAGTTTCCTTCTTAAAATACTATATATCCAGATAATATCTAGACATAATCCAATTATTGTTCAGATTTTAAAACAGTGTCTATACGCATGACTCTTATCATAATTTGAGTTAAAATCTTCAGCTTCCATGATTACGCTATAGACTGCAAGGCTACCTTCCTCTGATCATAATAAGCCATTTTACATGCTAACCCCATTTCTTTTAGTTGTAAAAAAATACACAAAATCTAGGAAACTCTACTCGAGATTCATACTTTCTGTGACATAGTCCCAACAATTTTTTTTGAACTTAAAATTGTTATCAAATTAATAATAATCATTAATTTCAAATATACTTAGAAATGTTGAAGTGAATTTAGTTTTGGTAAATATTTTAATTTATATTTATTTACTTATAAGATAATAATATTATTTTAATATTTTTCATATCATGTTAATAAATATTAATTAATATTTTAAATATAATTTTTTTTGTAAATTATTTCCTTTTAATGACTTACTTAACCTTATTTTTAATGTTTATCCAATATTAAAAATCTATTGTGTGTGTTTCTTATTAAGTAGCTAGTTTTTAGCTTAATGTCTGTGTTCTAATGAACATTGCCTCGTTAGACAAAAGTAAAACTAGATATTATAGTAAAAAAGTCTCGAGTTTAATGTATTTATTTTAACAAACATCATGCCGTCAGACCTGTAATATTATATTATTACATATAATATTAATATATAATAAGATGTTATCATTTGTTCATGTATGTCACATATTATGATTATACAAGATCACCAAAACAGGGTTCTCTTATTTAAGATACAAAATAACCCTTTAATTATACAATAAAATCTCCCTCTTGTAGAAATTATTAAGTAACGCCTACACGCAGGGACCCTCTTTTAATTAACCAATTACAATACAAAGCCTCAGCTTCTAGGATCACGATAGAGATCGCTGGGCTACCCCCTTCACACTATAAAAAGCCATTTTTCCCCATCTAAACCAGTTCTTTTGACGATTTTAAAATACACAAAATCTACGACGCTCTACTCAAGATTTCACTCTCCGGGACTTAGTCGATTTTTTAATTAATTTGGACTTAGAATATTTTTCAATTTAAAAACACTTAGTCGATTTTTTAATTAATTTGGACTTAGAATATTTTTCTTTAAAATTAAATGACACTTAGAAATTTTAAAGTGAATTTTGTTTTGGTGAATCTTTTAATTTAATTTAATTTGTTCAATCATTAATAATATTTTATTTTTCTTGTTATGAAAATAAACATCAAATAATATTTTAAACATTATATTTTTTTTAAATTATTTTATTTTAATAATAAATCCAACCTAAATTTAGATATTCATTTAATAATAAAAACTTATTGTGAGCTTTTCTTATTGGGTAGCTAGTCTCGTTGCTAATGTCTTTGTTTTAACAAACATCGCGCCGGCAGACAAAGCTAAAGGTCACAATCTTCTCAATTTAAATTGAGATTTAAATTTATTTGACTAAGTGTATTGCAACTCTATACTTATTGGGTAGCTAGTCTCGTTGCTAATGTCTTTGTTTTAACAAACATCGCGCCGGCAGACAGAGTAAAGGTTGCAACTAGACATTGTTCTAGAATTAGGTATATTAGGTTAGAATATATTTGTAAGCCTATGCGTATTGGGTAGCTAGTCTCGTTGCTAATGTCTTTGTTTTAATAAACATCGCGCCGGCAGACAACGTAGAGAAACTTACGAATATATTTGCAGTGTTTAATTTTTGTCTTGGTTATTATTGTGCCGCATCCTTTCAAGGTGCTTTATTTTAGCACCGGGACACATTGGGCCACCACAATTCTGCCTTGATAAATTTTTTACATAGATATAGATATTTCTGAATCTTGTTTTGGCCAGGCCAGAGGAAAATTTAAGAAATATTGGTATCGATCTCTCAATAAAATATACTCTCTAAAAAAAAATTATTATTCAACAGACGTAAAAAAAAATCAATAATAAAAAAAAAATAAGATTATATTTATAATAAAATAGAGAGTGTTTAAAATCTTTTACAAGTAAGATCAGTCTTAGACTTTGTGTAATTAAATCATATTATTTAAAGTCTTTAGTCGTTTTTTGTAAGCAATTATATAGACTATATTACATATAGTGTAAATCGTATACGTAGTGCGTTTAATACGGAAATCAACACTGGATTACTTAAAATATTATTGTATCACACAGGACGTAAGGTAAGTACAATTTAACTTATGCTTTCGAACTCCCAACAATCTATTGCGTGATAAACCATTAATAATTAATGAGAGAAACAATTAATGAGAAAATTAATTTAAATAAAATTGAAGACAATTAAATCTAATTAAAATTACAAAAACTTATAATAAATAATTGATTATAACATTTTACCAAGTACCTCCTAATTTCTTTTTATATTTAACCTACGCTTTCTCATTCACATTTTTATACGCTAAATTTTTCTTTTTTCTCTTCTTTCTTTTTATTTTTGGTTTATTACAGACCACGCAATGATACTTATGAAGATATACGTATTTTTATTGTTATTTTTTTGTTTTGGCGATGATTGTGCCTTAGCAATACCACGTTGATAAATTTCTACAGAGATAAATATTTTTGATTTTTTTTTCCAGGCCAGAGGGAGTTTTAATAATATTAGTGTTAATTTCTCAATAGAACATACTTCTCAATAAAATATATCTACTTAATTAAAATCAAAATAAGGTGTTTTTGATTTTAAAACAATATTCATTTTTTTTTTTTACGTTTCAATATTTCTACTTTTTTACGTTTAACGTTAAAAGGGTTCGAAACATAATTCACTTTCATATGCAGTTTTTTAAAAGGAGATTATGATTATTTTTTTCTTACATAGAGTTTTTTAGCTTCTTGAAAGAATGTGGCACAATAATTTATTTATATATTTATTTATTTATAAATTTAACGGGCTTAGCCATTTTAACAATATCATGTTATTTAACAATTTCATAAAATTAATATCAGTATAATATAATTCATAACGATTCAATAGAATATTTGAAATAATATATCGCAACCCTAGATCTAAACTGTTGTAACTCAAAAATGCGATTTTTGAGATAATGTTCATTTTAGGATTTCTGATTCTATTACCTACATGAGAATAAAACCGTAGTAACTATATCTTGTTTGGTTTCTAATAGAAAGCTCTAGAAGACAGTTTACTTGAATGACAGCATGAAAGTTTCATATCAGTTTGGTTATGATTCTTAAGCAGATGTTTTGGGAACTTTGGATTGTTCTCTGGTCATAGCTATTTGCTGGTCCCCAAATTATTATGCCATAAGACCATAGTGGTTGAAGTAATGTTTTGTACAATATAATTTTATTTGACAAAGGTCTTAGTAAATGAAGTCTCAAGTTCAGTTTCTTCCTTTTTTCTTTTAAATGAGGACCCCAGATTAACCTTCGGTCAAAAATTAATTAAATAAATTATCTTCGCTAGCTGACGGCCGCCGCTCTTATAATCTTACTTTCCACACTGTAAATTAAAAAAATATTGTCCCGAAACCTAATCTTCTATATGCAAATGACCACCGTAGTTAAACAAAAAATGTTATTCTAGTGAAAAAATCACCGTTTACCGTGTTATGATTTTCTTTTTTAATTATTTTGTCTATATTTTAGGTCAAACAATATAGTCCTATAGGAGGCAGGGGTAAATATACCAATTAACTCCTCACTTTTACAGAAAAAAATTCAATTATATTAACTCAAAATAATTATAAAATTTGTACTGGGTTTTGTATGATAATTGCGTTACTACGTATTTATTAAATAAAATTATTTAATGTAATATTTCTCTCGGGGTATGAGTACGAGGGTTTCATGAGAAAATGAAAATATAGATAAACAAAGCGATGTGTGAAAATTTATTAATAAAAAAATAATTTGAAATAGAAAGTACTGTGATTATTTATCATACTTTATTACACAAGCTTAGATAACTACTAGTACACGAACTAGTAGTTATTTAAGTTTATATTGACTGTGAGTCATGTCAACAAATACCTCGAGTAGTATAGGAACCACAAGTAGTTGAATATTATTGTTTGATTTTAAAAAATTGGTGATTTATTCCAAAAGAAATGTGATCTCCTAATTCCTTAGTTATATCCTGATTACAAGTTTTATAATATATAAGTGTAATATATATTTATATTTATAATGTATAAATGGAAATGGTTTTATTTAAAAAAAAAGTATGTCAAATGAAAGAAGCTTATAATTACTTATCATAATAAAATTATAATGATCTATACATTTTTCAAAAATGTATAGAGATATAAAGTTAAAAATCTAAAATATAATATCGAGAATTTTATCAAAAAAAGCATATGGGAGCCATTTTTACCATAAAGACAAAATAAAGTGCGAATTTTTTTTTTCCATAATAAAGTATATTACATTATCTTTAATTCAAGATATATATAAAAGTGTCAATATTTCCGGAACACTTTCAAAAGATAAATTGAAAAAGTTATCATTTGGATTCCATCCTGTGGGCAGTTAAAGGGTCAGATTTATAAATAAAATATACGAAATCATAGGTAAATATTTCACGTATCTATTCTAAAAAAATATATATTAATTTGGTCATTTTTAAAAAAGTTATGGCAGTTTTAAATTTAAAAAATGTCGAAAATTAGCGGTTTTTAAATTTGTAATTTTTTTGGAGATTTCCTCCATACACAAGGGAAAATTTTTCAATTTTTGAGGGTAATGTCTTCGACTAGATACAATATGTAAACTTTTGACGTATCGTTGAAAGAAATGGGTTCAGTGAGAGCTGAGAATATGTGGTACCAGACTCAAAAAAAAAACACATTATAGTAAAATAAATACCTTCTCATCTTCGAATCGATGCTAAAATTATATAATCTAAACTTATCGTAGATAACCGTTCCTACGATCATTCGTGTTAAATCTCGTTTTCGAAAACACAAGTTTTGACGGAACTGATGTAGCTGAAATACATAAATATAAATATAAAAAAAATCAGCTAAAAATATTAACTGGATCAAAAGTTATTTGAGTTGTCAATGAGTGCTGGGCCACCTGTATATACTAATAATTATTTATCGGTACGTTTTGTACACGCTTAACCGTATATTAGATACGCGACAATACAAATCTAGAAATATGTGTCTGAGCTGTTTCAAAATTCCAAAAGATTTTTTTTTTGATCCTAAGTTGTCATTTCTAAATATTGACATATAATCTAAGCCAAAGTTACACTTGGACTTAATGTAGTTTTGACCTTTTCCACTTTACTATTGAAATGCTTCCATAATGAATTAATATTTGATGTAAATACTGTCGTATATTCAGTTATATTTCGTTTTTTTCAGTATTGTAAATAATCATCGCTGTCAATTTTTATCTTACCCATTTTTAGCATTTTTATTACTATAAAACTAGAATTCCAACTTGTCGGCACATCTTATTTAACTATTAATGGAGGTTAGTTCATCGGGGATCGAAAATTTTTTAAATTTCCAGTCACATAACTGCTATGCTTGAAATGCTTTACTAATAGTAGGGCATTTCTTCAATAATTGTAGGCTTCTTTTGTCCTAATTTTTTTTAAAATTTGACTTATATCAGTTTTGCTATTTTTCGCCTCATTAACGTTGAAGTTTAATGTGTGTGCCACTTATGTGTGATAGATTTTAAGTAGGTATTCATCAATTGAATTTTTAATATTTGATCCATTGTCAGATAACACAGTTATTATTTTTTTGCTCTATCCCACTCATTAAAAATATTTCTAAGTGTAGTGGCTATATTTTGACCAGTATGACTGTCAAAGTGGTTGTAATTTTTTACTATACTGTAAAAAACCAACGTTATCTATCAACTTAAGTGGCTGGTAATCAGCAAGAATAATTTTAGTTAAAGATTTATTAATAGCTTTAATTTCAGAATCAGTTATTGCCTTCATTTTTTTCGAGCCAAAAAGTTTTAGTTGATGAGGCCATTTGGATGATGGTTCAGAAAATTGCGTCGAAGTTAAATGTTGAAATGATAAAATAGAAAAAAATTTCAGAAATAGAAGGACTAGATGTATTTTCGGCGGTTTGTATTAATTGGTTATTTGGATCATTGTCATTACTAGTGATGGGATTAAGTTTGGTTGGTTCTATAAGTTTTAAATGCTCTATTATAAATTTAAGAAGTTAAAAACAAATAATTCCATATATCTATACACCTAATTTAAAATTTCTGTTAACCCTTATTGAAAGGTTATAAATAATAGTACTTTTAAGTACTTACCTTCTAAGTTATTTGTGTTTCCGTAATATTTAAAATCTTTTTTACATAGTTGTGTCAACAGTTTTATAATTAGTATTTTTTTTCAAATAGTAATATATGATGATGGTATGGTTTAAGTTGGCTTCGTGAACGTCACAAAAGTCAAAACTCAGCAGCCCACAAAACCATAGGATCCGGAAAAAAATCACAGCAACGTGAACGGCAACAAACGACATTTTCTATACAATCACGGTCGGCTTAACAAAAGTAAAATATTAAATAAAATTTACTAATATACAAAAAAAATGAGAGGTACTTTTTTGTTATGTTACAAGTAATGTACAATTACAGGCCGTTGTATAGGAAAATAACAAAAATTAGTTAATTAAAAACTATTATTCAATGCAAAATACAATTGTTATTGTTTTCGTCACCTTACAAACAATAACAATTTTATGATGTCACCGAGACTTTTATAAAATATTTTACATATATTTAAGTTTACCAAAACTTTTTTTTTTAAAAATTACCATACGATATTTGATATAAAATTTTTATTTGATGTTTTAAAAATATTTTAAATTAAAAAATGTTACCCTTATTGTACTTCTAAATTAAGAAGAATTTAAAAACTGATATTTAATTTGAAATGAGTGACCTCTAAAACAAAAGGAAAGGAAAATGTCAAAATTTTATTTGTCTTAAATCAGGAGATATAAGATAAGACACGCTATTTAAATTTTGCTGGTTGCTTAATTATAATAAAATATATTAATATAATGCACAATATTGTGATGGTGTCACGTTACCATTATTGTGAGAATTATTTTAATAAAATACAGACAGCACATCCGCTGCCTGAGACTGATGAATTAACAAATAATATTTATTGCCAATATGGCAATAGTTCTAATTATTATAAAAACCCAAAAGACCTGACCATCGTGGTCAGTCGACTCCAGTGCCTTGTGTCATTCATCAGCCTCAGTACTCGGTTGTCGCTGTCCGGCTTACTGCTTAAAGTAAAGTCTTTGTTTATTCCTTTTATCTATCTACTCTCTTCCACAACATTTCATAGTACTTGTGTCTTGCACTTCGTCTGCACCTCATACCTAGGTGTTACCCTTATTCTCTTTCTATAACAACAGTCTTTCGACACCCACAGCTAACCCGGAGTGTCAGCCGAGCACGGTGACTGCTGTACGACAACATGCACGTGAATACCTAGACAGCAGGCACCACATCATCATCTTCATCTTCGCATCACAGTTTACTTTTAAATCTGTTTTCATTACTTTTATTGTGTTACGACAATATGAAGAGATATCTTTTTGTCACTTTTTTGTAACTACTTAATATTAATATTTTATTTACTAATGAACATGCAAAATTAGAGCCCAGTATATTGTTTATTAAAATAAATTATTTGTATAATACTTTATTAAATTTATAACATATGATTTATGCAATCTGATTTTAATATTGAAAATGACACTTAAATAAACACAATTGTAATACATATAAAGAGTCTAAAAAAAAAAATATCATGAAACTTATAAATTACTAAACAATTTAAACATTACCAATTAAAAATGATTTTTAAAAAAAATACTGTGTTACTTTTTTTGTTGTGTGTTGTGGAGACAAAATTATGTTACGGAAAAAATAACTGGGAGAAAATTGAAATATCATTAGAAACAGCTTTAAAATTAGACACTGGATTCTCGTATCTTAGTTATGATGAGATATGGAATTTGTCATTTACAGATATCAAAAATAAAATCTTGGAAGAAAATCAAAATCTTAAAAATGTTGTATTAACGAAAAAAACGGATATAATATTTTTGGACCTTTTTTGTAGTAATATGTTTACTTTTATGAAATATACTGAACTTTTTTTTCGCCTCATTCATGATCCACCAGGAAATACTTATGATATAAATACAATGATTATAAATGATTCGATTACAAAACAATTTTTAGTTACAATGATAAATTATTATATTGACGATAAACTAACTATATTTTGGATAATGCATTTGTATACTTATTATGTTCAATTGTTTAGTAATGATGTATATCGATATAAAAACAATATTAAAAAAGCTATCGAAATCGTTCTCGATAAATTATATCTTGTAAGTAAAAAAATATGTAGAAAATATAATAATTATTATGTTGATTATTTTGATGAAGAACATTATATACTCCTCACAAAACTAATAAAAACTATGTATCAAAGAAAAGAAATCAACAAAATTGAATTAGAAAATGTGGAAGGACAAGAAAATTCGTTTTCACTCAGAAATATTTACATGTGTGATATAATTGAAGACAAAGAATTATTGAGAACTATTATAACGGATTTTGGTGAACAGAGTGAAGCTATTTTTGAAACTATCTACAATAACTTATATAGAGAATATATAATGGCAAAGAATTATTTTTGGTTTGATAAATGGATACAACAAATAGGAATTTACCAACAAAAAGTCTTAAACGTTTTTAAAACTGTTTTAATGCATTTAATGAGAAAAAAATTTATGTATGTTTCTTTATTGTTAAAAAATAAACAAAAAGTAGATGCAATATATGGCTTAAAAAAATTGCAATGTTTAATTGAGAATACCATTATATTATTTGATGGTCAACAAGCATGTGATGTTGAAAAAGTATTCAAATCTTTTGATTTAAGCGATTACCATAATGATTTGATTATAAATATCGAAAATATAATAAAAATAATAAAGCCCAACTCTTTTGAAATAACTTCAAATAATTTAAATAGTGAACCAGGCTACGAATTGAGCATTAATATTAAAACTAAAATGTATATCACATATTATAAGTTAAATGAAGATGATTTCAAATATATTGAATATTTATACACAATATCAGATTCTAAAGCAATGAATAATCATTTAATAAAAATATTTTTTTTTACGAAGTTATTCGATAAAACATTCCAAAGTGTTAATATAAAAAGTATTTTATCATATTTAAAATTTACTGAAACTTTCAAAAATTTCACTAACTATAATGAAAATAACGGTGAAAATAACGATGAAATAAGGTTATTAGATTTGTAAAAAAACATTTTTTTTAAAGAGTTAAAACAATCTTTAGTCAGTTTTTTCAATCATCATAATTTATTTCAAATCAATACCAAAATTATTTTAAATTAAATTGGAGTTTATTTTTAAAGGTGTTTTAATCGTCGTTTTAATAATGTCACTTACTATTGTGATATCACTTATAATATTAGCATAGAATATGTTATTTGAATATGTATTTCACATATTATAAATATTTTTATCATCAAAACATCATAACTGAAAACATGATATCTGGACATGAAATCTTCAGCTATAGATTGCAAGGACACTCTCCTCTGATCATAATAAGCCATTTTACATGCTAAAACCAGTTCTTTTTTGGCATCAAAATACAATTTTTTTTGAATTTAAAATTTTTTTCAAATTAATAATAATCTTTAATTTATAATATACTTAGAAATGTTAAAGTGAATTTAGTTTTGGTAAATATTTTAATTTATATTTATTTACTTATAAGATAATAATATTATATTTTTCATATCATGGAAATAAATATTAATTAATATTTTAAATATCATTTTTTTTGTAAATTATTTCCTTTTAATGATTTACTTAACATTATTTTTAATGTTTATCCAATATTAAAAATCTATTGTGTGTTTCTTATTTAGTAGCTATTTTCGATCTTAATGTCTGTGTTCTAACGAACATCGCAATGTTAAAGAAAAGTAAAATTAGATATTATTGTAAAAATAGATATATTAGGTTAAGTATATTTGTAAGCTTATGCGTACTAGGTAGCTAGTCTCGAGTTTAATGTCTTTAACAAACTTGCAAAACGTTGGGTAAATATTAAAGCTTTCGAATAGTCGACCTTCAAAATGTCAACATCAGCTATTTCATTGCACTCTGCAAACATTTATGTATATATATATAAAATTATGAGTTAAGACGAATGTGCTATTAACACATTTTCTTTGATATAGTATGTTATAAAATTCACTCATTCATTATTGTTAAGGTAAATTTACCTTTGGTTGTTAATTTTTGAATATTTTTATAAGTTGAAATTTATTTAATTTATTGTTTGGTCATCTGGAGTTAATGATTATGATAATTATTTGAGACTGTTTTTATCATGTAATTAGAGTGATCATTAATATGATATAATTATCTTATATTAAGATTAATAAAAAAAAAAAAAAGACTATAATAATAAAACTAATTTCACTAGAAATCTAAAATCTAAAACTATTAAAATATTATTACTTACCTGATTTTAAATATAAAAAACACGTATAGACCTAAATTTTTAAAAATCAACGCTCGCGCTACTTAACTATACACCGATAAATGTTTAACTCCATCATCTGATTTATTTCTGTTTTCCACGTCATTATTTTTACTATCATAATCTTTGTTTAATTTTTTATGATTGGCAGACTGCGTATGTGCGACTTTTCTGCTTTGATTGGTGTTGTAGTAATATTTTAATGTTTTACTTCATCATTTGACTTAGATGAGGATTCCATGTTATCATGTTTACCATTATAGTTATTACAAGATTTTTCAATAGTCTGTCTTTCAGTTATATGTGTCTTACATGTAGTTTTTAAGTTATCATTCCACTTTTTAATTATTTTTTTGTCTGAAACTCCATTATTCAACATCCAAATAATTACGTAGTCCAGCCTATCCAAAATTTTAATGTTTTATTAAATAATGTAAATTTTTTTTTTTCTTGAGCATTTTAAACAAGAGTTGTTTTAACGAAATTTCCTAATACACTGTATTCCCAACAGGCTGTTGGTTCACAGTTCATAATTGAGTCTAATATTCTTTTATACACAACATTTTTTTTATGTCTATGGTGCATGTTTAATTTAACATTATTTAAAGGACAGTCTTGTAAGAGAAACAATTATCAGTGGTTTTTAATTAATTGTTTGTGTCTCCCAATTTCGTATATTTGATATTTCGTGTGTGAATTGAATCATGAACATATTTTTCACCTTGTTGAAAAAATTTCATCATTATATTAAAAGCAGTATTATTATTTATAATATTTAAATCTGTGTCATAGTTTGTTTGACTATACAAGATAACCTCAATAGAGTTTCTTTATTTAAAATACTAAATAACCAGCTAATTATGAGATAAAATCTACTTATTGTATTGCAATTTTATATTCATTGGGTAGCTAGTCTCTGAGCTTAATGTCTTTGTTTCAAAAAACAAGAAGCCGGTGGACAGAGTAAAGAAACTTACGAATATGTTTCATTTTTGTCTTGGTGATTATTGTATTACATCCTTACAAGGCGTTAGCGGCAAGACATATTAAACCACCACAAATAATTAATTTAAATATCAAAAATGAATTTTGTATAGTCAAAGAATAATATAATATATTTAATAATAAATTCTATTAAAAAAATAATAATAATAGAATTAATTTGTTTAATACCTACTATTTTTCAAATCTATAAAGAAGCTCTTCAACTGTTAAAATGTTATCGAATTTTGTAAAATGATATTTGGTACTGTATAATGTTTAATGTATTATAGAAAATTAATTTTGCGCTATATCTATTCACAATAACGACCACATAAAATCATCAATCTTAAACGAACTCTTACGATTTCAAAGAAAACCCAGTTACATGGTCATCTCTAAAAATGATATTTTTAAAAGTATAAAATGTCGATGTTTTTAAGAATAATTGTATTTGCTATTGTTACGTAGCTATTTAGATGTTGAGCCTAAATGACCTTCAACAGGATTCTAAGGGACCAACGGGAGATAACTGGCTAGGCTTATCTACCTTAGATACTGAGGTTTCCTATTTAATTTATATTCTCTTAGAGGAACTACCAAAGATCGCACTAATATATATATATATATATATATATATAACACTCTTGGTTAACAACGATATAAATATTAATTAAGTAAAGATATATTAAATAAATAGTACAACTTGCTGGGCACCTAGAGATGATATGATCCAACAGGGAGCTAACGGCGACACACACACACTATTTACGTGGTAGGTAAGCCAAGTTAAATATAAGACAAAGAGTAATGGTCGCGATGATGGTAACAAGTCAACTGATGATCGGGACATTCGTATTATGGCACTATGACCGTGAATCCCGAAAGTGCTTATGTGTGTAGTCAGCCCTCCTGTTAGTATTGTTGTATGCCACTGTGTCAATTAAATATATATATATATATATATGTCCAATAAACGGTACAGTGATGTTATAGGAGACAGAGATTTGGGCACATGCAAATGTGATCGTATCAGCTGCTCCCCCTACACTTAGGGTCAGACCTTAATAACAAAACAAAATAATGATACGCAGTTAGAATAGTGTAAAAAAAAAAAATTGGGAGGAACATTAGTGTCGTAGTAAGAACCTCTGGATCTACGACGTTCACACTCTTGAGTTCACAAGATTTTGATCGTCGATGGAGCTTCTTTCGCGTGGACTCTCAATAGTCGGCTACCAAGCGTTTCCTATAGCAGTGCATGCACTATAAAAATGTATTTTTATAAAATGATTTTTAATTTAATATTTGACAATTAAAAATAGTTAAGTTATCCTAATGTATGTAGCTAAAACGTTGCAAAAAAATTGCATACATTTACAATAGGTGCCTTAATTTAAGTTAAACAAGCATGCTAGAAGAATTAATGTATATACATTGGTAAAATATAAAAAACACACAGTGACCATTTCATAAAATTCAGTGTTCAGTAATTTACAATGAAAAACATACATTTAGGGCATCTTGAAATTGTCTGTATTGCGCCTATTGAGGGATGTTTCAAATTATTTATGATTTACCTTAATCTAAAAGTAGCCGTAAAAACGGCTGTTTAAAGTGTCCTTGCTATATTGCTGCAATAATTCAAGTTTACCATTAATGAATAGATTGGTGATAAAATGTGCATGTCGAATGGACCATTTAAAAAGAATGCCTAACAGTATTAACTGATTCGCTCTATTAGTAACAATTGCAATTTATAAGTAATGTTTATTCAACGAAGTCACAAAATGTCATACAAAGGAATTTAATGTTAGAATTATAGGAATAGAATCCCTTATTTAAATTTGTTATGTTCTTATAATGAGTAGGTATAGCTAGGGCTGTGGCGACTATTGACTGTAAAGCTTTATTCATTTTGTATTTGGAACCTATTGGGAATGAACATGCGTGCTGTGTTATATTGAAAATTTTATTTGGTAAATACCACTACAAAATACTTTTTTAATATAATTAATAATAATCAGTGTTTTATTTACCACAAATATTGTTTCAAACTCAATTTTATAATATTCGATACTAGTTATTTTTCAAATAAGTAAGGTAAAATGTAAATTTTCTTAAACCTTCGTATCGTGCATTTTATATCACTTTTAAGTATCGAATATAAATAATGTCAAAATATATAATAAATAAAGGGAAGTCAGGCTAAGCCGATAGAAATAATAATAGCCATGTTATAACATTGTTTAGAGTAAAATTATGCCACTATAAAAATATGTCGATTTAGCCGAGCGGAATAATATTAATAAGCTATAAGTTTCAAAAATAATAATATATATATATATATATATGCCACAAAATCGGACTTTGCCGAATATAATAACAATATAATAAATCAACAGACAATGCTGTAATGTGGCTAAGGCCCCAAAGTAATAATATAATAATAATAATATAACAATACTATATATTTAAATAGTAATATTGAAAATAACAAAAATTAGTAAATTAGAAAATGTTATTCAATGCCAAATACAATTATTATTGTTTTCGTCACCGTAAGAACGATAACGATTTTATAATGTTGTCAAGACTTTTATAAATTGTTTTTCATATATTTGAGTATTACCAAACATTTTTTTTGAAAACCATCATACGATATTTGATATATAATTTTTATTTAATGTTTTCAAAATATTTTAAATTAGATATATGAATAATAAATATTTTCAAATCATTTTTTTAAAAAATTTCTCATAAGAGTTGAAAAAAAATCTTTTAAAAACGTTTTTATTATATTTGCTTTAAAACTTTTCAAATAAATATTTTAAATATTTTCAAAGTCATGTGAAAAAACCCAGCATAGGGCGGTCGCGGCACAGTGGTGACGTGGCATAGTTGGATCAAGTATAATGATATCTGACAGTGATTAAAATCACTATCAAAAATAAACGCTTCGATGCAAATCTTTAGATAGTGTTTAATTTTAAAAAAATTGGTGTTTTATTCCAAAAGCTACTTGATCTGCTGGTTCCTTATTAATATCTCGATTAAGATAAAGTATGTCGAATGAAAAAGGGTTTATTAAAAAATATTATTTCTCATAAAAAAATTGTGTGGATCCATAAACTTTTCAATAAGTTATAGCATTATAAAGTTAAATATAATATAAATAATAAAATCGAAAATTTTCACACAAAAATAGCATTCGGTAGCCGTTTTCACCATGAAGACAAGTCCAGAGGTCAAATTTTTTTTTTTCAAATTAAAGTACATTACATTAGCTTTAATTTAAGATATATATAAAAGTGTCAGACCTTCCGGAACATTTTCAAAAGTTAAGTTGAAAAAGTTAATTTTTTGTGAAAAAGTTGTCATTTTAAATCCCCCCTGTGAGCAGAAAAAAGGTCACATTTACAAAAAAAATATACCAAATGATAGGTAAAGACATCAAGCATCTATAAAAAAAAACATTATATTCATATGTTCATTTTTGAAAAAGTTACGGCAGTTTTTAGTAAAAAAAATTGAAAAAATTTCGAAAATTAGCGATTTTTAAATTTGTAATTTTTTTGGAGGTTTCCCCCATTTACGGGGAACGAGGGAAATTTTTTCAATTTTGAAGGGTAATGTCTTCGACTAGATACGATTTGTGATCTTTTGACGTATCGTTGAAAGAAATCCGTTCGGTGAGAGCTGAGAAAAAGTGGTAACAGACACAAAAAAAAACACACATCTTAGTAAAGCAATACCTTCTCAGCTTCGCATCGAAGCTAAAATATATGTTTTATATACATATTAAGTAATATAATATAATGTAATATTTTCTAAATAACTTTTCAAAAATATTGTAAAAATCTAAATATTTTCCAAATGCTGTATGTAGTTTGGGCAGAATAAACCTTTTCGAGCTATGTATAAAAATGATTGTAACTCAATAAGTACTTATCTTAAAGTTGTAAACAAACTATCAATATTTTTTGTAATATAAGGGCTAAAAAATGGCTATTTTGAAATTTTGTAAAATATAAAAAAATTATTTTAATTTTTACTTATAGGAGAAAATAATAAAAAATGTGTTTTAAATATAGCCTAAAACTTTAAAAATTATTAAAATATAGAGTAGTACAAATATTCAGTAGATAAAATTTTTTTAGATTTATCAAAGCGTCATGGATGTTTATTATACAGGTTATAATAAACATACCAAATTGTTTCTATTAGTGTCCTTAACATGGGACGACCTTTTTGGCCAACGGGATATTTGGTAGACAGGGAGCTAGTTTTGTTTCATGATAATTAATTCTATTATTTAATTATTAGTTTTGTTCTTTTTCTACCTTTTGTTGTTAATACGATTAACAACGATAGTACTTGTTGCTTTACTTCACAGAAAACTTCATATTTTAGCTTCGATGCAAAGCTGAGAAGGTATTGGTTTTGCTATGATGTGTTTTTTTTTATGTCTGTTATCACTTTTTCTCAGCTCTCACCGAACGGATTTCTTTCAACAATACGTCAAAAGATCACAAATCGTATCTAGTCGAAGACATTACCCTCAAAAAATGAAAAAATTTCCCTCGTTCCTCGTAAATGGGGGAAATCCCCCAAAAAATTACAAATTTAAAAATCCTTAATTTTCGACATTTTTTCAATTTTTTTTACTTAAAACTGCCATAACATTGTTAAAAATAACCAAATAAATATAATTTTTTTTTATAGATGCATGATGTCTTTACCTATTATTTGGAATATTTTTTTTATAAATTTGACCCTTTAATTTTTTTATCTTAACTTTTGAAAGTGTTCTGGAAAGTCTGTTTTTTTATATATATATATCTTAAGTTAAAGCTAATGTAATGTAATTTTTCATGGGAAAAAAAATGTTGGTCTTTATTTTGTCTTCACGGTGAAATTAGTTACCAAATACTATTATTATGTGAAAATTCTCGATTTTATATTTAACATTTTTAATTTTATAATGCTACAACTAATTGAAAAGTTATGGATCAACAAAATTTTTTTATGAAAAATAATATTTATATATCTTTTTTATTCGACATATTTTTTTTTTTAATTATTATAAGATAATATATAAATATAAGATTCCAAAGGAAGGAATATGACTGTTGGGAAATGTCTAGTTATTAAAATAGCAACATCCTATCAATACTCTTTAACTACAGTCATTATTTTAAATTGTTAATAACTTTTGAATTAGTAGTTCAAAAGTTATTATTGTTAATCAATAATTATTTGTGTTGCCATTAGAAAAATAAAAGTTGTCATTCTTATAAGATATAAGGTACAAACATATTATATGATTGATAAATTCAGTTAAAAATTGAACTGAAAGAAACCAATAAAAAAATTATCAATATTATTCTGATTTTGGTTTTGGTTTATAAGAAATGAAACACCTGTAAATATATATATATATATATATATATACATGAAGAAATAAACCAAATTATGTATCATAGATCTTCAAATTATTAAAAAAAAGTAGTTTAGAAGATCAACAGTTTTACTTAAAAGAAATGTGATTATGATTTTAGCATCGTTTCGAAGCTGAGAAGGTATTAATTTTACCATAATGTGTTTATTTATTTCTTTATTTATTTTTTTTGTGTCTGTCACTACTTTTTCTCAGCTCTCACTGGACCGATTTCTTTTAACAATACGTCAAAAGATCACAAATTGTATCTAGTTAAAGACATTACCCTTAAAAATTTAAAAATATTCCCTCGTTCCCCGCAAATGGGGGAAATATCCAAAAAAATTACAAATTTAAAAATCGGTAATGTTTGTCATTTTTTTCACTTT
This sequence comes from Daktulosphaira vitifoliae, assembly GCF_025091365.1. Lineage (NCBI taxonomy): Eukaryota > Metazoa > Arthropoda > Insecta > Hemiptera > Phylloxeridae > Daktulosphaira > Daktulosphaira vitifoliae. Next base: position 48,390,112 of record NW_026099572.1, on the reverse strand, counting down.
TTTTTCTTAAAACTTCCATAACTTTTTCAAAAATCAACAAATCAACAAACATTTTTTTTTTAATAAGACCTTAGATATTTACCTTTCATTTGCTATCATTTTATTGAAAATCTATCACTTAACCTGCTCATTGGGGGGGATTTAAAGTAGCAATTTTTTTACAAAAATTAACTTTTTCAACTTAATTTTTGAAAATGTTTCGGAAATACTGCGTCCTTCAAACATGTATCAAATTAAAGCTTATTTTATGTACTATAAAATGAAAATAAAAAAATTTGTCCCGACACTTTTTCTTCTACATTTAAACGGCTGCCGTAGTTAAAAAAACACTATTTTTGTGTTAAAATTTTCGATTTTTGATTTTAAATTTTCAACTTAAAAATGCTATAACTTTTTGAAAAATGTATATATCAGCACAAATTTTTTTTTCTAAATACATTATAAGTACATTTTTTATTTGACATACTTTTTATTAAAATTGGACAATTTCCCCTTATATAGGGGCGTTCAAAAGAGCGACACATCCTCTTTGGTACGTAAACAGTACACTTGTCTCGCCCATCTAATACTCGGCATCCGTACAATTAGTATCTGCTCGCCTTGTAGGCTTTACTGATTTTGTTCAGTTAGTTTCCAGTCAATAGTTTTGCTATAGTCTCAACTTTTCTCCAACCGACATCAGATAAGTTATTGATTTATTAATTTATTATTATTTTGTATTTGTTTTATATTATAATATTAAGATTGTTTTCGTATGTAAGTTACCCCCCTCCTTTCCCTTTACTTTTAAGAATTTCATTTGCAGAACTGTAATATATAATTCATAATTTATACAATCATAAGCAGGTGTACCTATTTATTACCCCCTCTTATTTCCGCATTTTGATTTCAACAAAATAAACAACACCACCGCACAGTAATAGGCCATTCCCCTTTATTATTAAGGGACTGCTTGTTACAGCCACCGTGCACTTATGATTCAGATCCCGAGACACTTTCATTTATTCATTTATTTATTCATTCATAAAACGGGACGAGCCCAATATTTTACAATTTAACAAAGATATTTTAAAAGCTTATGATATAATAATTAATTAAACTAAAACAACTGACAAATTGCAATATAACAAAATTACAAAATATATGTACATAATATTTGATACAAAGATGAATTTTAATTTAACATGAAAAAAATAAAAAATAAAAATAAAATAATTAGAAATTACAATAAAATAAAATGGAATTGAATATACATTATTAAATAAGGGGACTGAAACTTGGGCTAAGGTAAAACAAAGGAAGGGTCGGTATTAGCGATTTTCATCAAGCGGATTATCGGGGAGTTTAGAAAGTAATTTGAGGAGGAAAATGGAATTTGGAAGGGGATATTGGAACGCGTCAAGCGAGGAGGAACTTTAAGATTTATAAGGGATAGTAAATCAGGAGAATCAATATTGTTTGAAAGGAGATCTAGTAAGAATTTGCGATTTAAGACATGCCTACGATCGGCGAGACTGGAAAGGTTAAGGGAATGGAGTATAGGAGCATAGGAGTGAGGAGGATATTGGATATTGAGCTTAAAAGCAGCAAAGCGCAGGAACTTCCGTTGTACACGTTCCAACATTTCGCTGGCACCAGAAGTAGGTGGGTCCCATAAGACACATCCATATTCAAGAATAGGGCGAACTAGTGCACAATACAAGGCTTTTAGGGGGGAGATCAAGTGAAATTCTTGGGCTATGCGGAAAATAAAACCCAGCATTTTTAGTGCCTTACAACATATTTCTTGAATGTGTTTTATAGGACACAGTGTACGAGTAAGGGTAAAACCCAAGTCACGTATAGAGTCACCAGCAGAATTTAGGGGAATACCATGTATAGAATAAGGAAAAACAAGAGGATTACTTTGGCGCGAAAAAGTCATTGAGGAGCATTTTTGGATGTTGAGGGAAAGGCCAAGGGACTCGCCCCAAAAGACTAAACGTTGAAGGTCTGATTGGAGGATAATACAATCGGACATTGAATTTATACGATAATAAAGCTTCATATCATCAGCAAAAATAAGGAGTTTAGCATGGTGAAGAACAGAAGTAGAAGAGTTCACAAACAAGGCAAAGAGGAGAGGAGAGAGAACAGCACCTTGGGGGACACCTGAGGAAGGATAAAAAAGTTCAGAAAAAACACCGTGGACAGACACAAACTGGGGTCGATCCAGTAAATAGGAACGAAACCAGGAGAGTAGAGGTTCACCAATACCTTGTTGATCTAAAACATTTATTAGTAGGGAATGATTAACACGATCAAACGCCTTAGCGAAATCAGTGTAGATCACATCAACTTGGCTATGAAGGCGGAAGGATTCAAAAATATACGAGGTAAAGGTGAGGTTGCATGTTAGAGTAGAGCGGTTTGGACGGAAGCCATGTTGTTCAGGTATAAGTATATGATTCAAGGAAGGTCGAATAGTATTTAGGACAACAGTTTCGAATAATTTGGAGATATGAGGAAGAATGGTAATAGGACGATAGTTAAGAACATGAGTTGGATCGCCAGATTTGAGAATAGGAGTTATAGAGCCAAGTTTTAAAGAAGAAGGAAACATCCCAGAACTCAGGGATTTATTGAAGATAAGAGAGAGGGGCCAGGTAATTACGTCCCGTAATCTAAATAAATAATCGCCCTGAATGCCGTCAGGTCCGAGAGATTTGATGTTATGGAGAATGGTAAATGATTTGTGTAACTCAATTACGGACATATGGACGATTGAAGGAAGAGAAAACTGTAAGTGAGAAGGATTAGTGGAGGGAGTGATCGAAACTGGTGTATAAACAGAAGAAAAGTATCTGGAGAAGAGATTTGCCGTTTCTATAGGGCGTGTGCTATTGGAGCCGTCATAGACTAAATTACAAGGAATATTTTTGGAAGAATGATGCTTACGCACAAACTTCCAAAATGCTCGAGGATTTAGTTTTAGATTAGATTCAGAGTGAGCAAGATACTCGCGGTGACATTTCTTTGAGAGGAATTTGTATAATTTGTATTTAGGTTGATAACGTGATGTGCGGCTGAGGGAAACACGGTACCGTGTAATACTTATGAACTGTACTCAACAATTAATACTTAACAGAGCATCAAATGATAAAATGTCCATTTAAAACTTGGGAATTGGCCGAATATTTTATTTTGCCTAAAGCTTCATAGCATTCTTGAACAGTGCAAACATGTAATAATTTAGAAAAACTAAGATATATGCCACTATCGGTTTTCAAACATATCGTAAGAATGTGGGAAACAAGTCTATGGCTGTATTTGATCATTGTAATGACTAATTTAAAAGTATATTTAAACACTCAAGTTTACCCCTATAAAGATTTCAGGGCAGACCGTGTCAGTTGACTTTACCCTTTTTTTTATGACTCTTATATTATATTTTAAATATCATATTATGATAGAAACCAATCAAAATTCAAAGAGTTCATGCCTGTTACTTTTATTGACATGAGTCATCAGGACGACAACTTAAAAGTATCTTCAATCGATTTACGTGTAGAATTCGAGTTTAGTGAATCAGTTCCAGACAAAAATAGTGCATATGGTTTAATAATTCCTGATCAAATTATAACATATAACCTGTTATCAGATGATAATAGAAAATTGTAAATAATATTTTTATTATAAAATCATGTAATAAAATTTCATTAACATTTTTAATTATTTATATGACTATTGTATAATCGTTTTTAATATAATAATAAATAAATCATTTTTTTTCTTAACACAATTGTTTTATTATTATTATTATTCAAGTAAAATTTAAAATATATTTCATAAAAAGAAATTAGTATGCAACATAAAAAATAGATTCATACTTACAATTTTTTTTTTTTATTAGTACTAAAATTTTATAGATTTAAATATATAAACGTGTTTGAGTATACTTTAACTGAAATTTAAAAGGAGAACACTACTTGCGTGTCGTGAGTAGATATATATATAAATATATAATAAAGGAATGTCGAAAAATGTCTTATTAAATGTGTTATATTGTTATTATTTCTATGCGAACATTTTATTTAAAACATAAAATAATCTTAAACTAATGTCAGTAGAACTTAACTAAAGCTATATATATACAGATGTACTTAATATATTCATACACAAATTACAAATAAAATATACCACAAATGTGACCTGTATGTCAACGGGTGACAGAGACCTATGGATTGCGGCTAGATTGTGAACTACAATTGACAATGCAGGATTCGTTCATAGGCGTGTAATGAAATTAACCTCGTCATAAGAATGGTCGCGTATTTGGATTGCACTTTGACAATAAAGACCTCATGTGTGAAATTGTGAGCGTATAAACCTTTTGCAATTAATCAAAAAAACACAAAAGAAAAAAAGGAACAATAATATACCTCAGTATCAACAATACTTGAGCGAGCGTTTGATTGCTAAATGTATAATGACTCGTTTTATCGAGTCGCGTGGAACTCATCCAGTTATTTTTACCAGCGGTCAGTCACATATTGACGAGGTGGTCATAACAAAGACACCTTATGACTTTGTATGCAACAATATGTATAAATAAATCATTAATTATCTAAAGCTCCATTTGATCTGTGAAACAGGCGACAACTTGTGTTTGGGTGATGGAGAGCGTGGAGTTATTTGAAAATGATTTTTAACATTTTCATAAGAAACTGGAGAACTTTTATAATCATACATACAAGGTCCATCATTTTCATCATAATTCTATAAAAGCAATATAATTTATAAATAATAAATATTTCATACAATACTGATTAATTTTTTTTCTTACCTTATTTACTTTATTGTTTTTTTTATAAACTTTATTCGCTAGATAATTAGTAGCATGCATTTTAATTTGAAGAGTAATATCTGGTTCATTGTTATTAGAATTTGTATAATTAGAAAATGTTTTTTGTTTACGAATAAATTTTTTTCACGTACTCTTCATTTGTTACGTCCATTTTTTGTTTTAGTAAATAATTTATCATATGCTCCATTTGTGATTAAATTCTACCCTCTTCTATAGCGGAACAAACAACCAAAAACATGTAAATGGAGTAGGCTTCATCGTAAAAGATTTAATGATAAATTTGGTTATAAAGTTTGAACCAATCTGTGATAGAATCTGTTATTTACAAATCTAAGGAAAACATTTGGATTTGTTGTTTATCAACTGCTATGCCCCAACAAAGTCGGCTGATAATATCACAAAGGACGAATTTTACGACTCATTAGAAAGAACATTCGACAACCTTCCCAGAAATTGTATACTTATTATGGTCGGACACCTAAATGCCAAGTTGGACGTGAATTAGTCATTCAACGCATGGCGGGGAAGGAAAAATTACACTTAGAGAGCAAAAATAATGGGATTAGACTAATTAGCTTCGCTGCATCAAGAGACCTATTAATTAGCAGTACCCAGTTCCAAAGAAAAGAAATACATGAACATACTTGGACTCCTCCAGATAGAAGCTTTAAAAGTCAATTCGTCCATATCTTAATTAATAGAAAACATAGGAACTGTATAAGATAAGTTAGAAGCTTTCGGGGAACTAATGGGGACTCGGACGATTATCTTGTGACAGCATCTTTTAAAGTAAAACTATTAAGAGTATGAAAAAAAGGATAAAGGGCAAGCCAATATTGGATACAGAAAAATTCAAAGACACTGAAACTAAAAGAAATATCCAATTACAGAGTAATAACCTAAGAAATACTAGGAAATGACCCTAGTAGCTTAAGCAAAAATGTCGAAAATGAATGGAAAAAAATTAAAGAAACTGTTAACAAAGCCACTGAAGTTTTTGAAGAAAACACTCGGAAACCAAAGAACTCATGGTTAAATGACCTATGCAAGGATGCAATCAAAAAAAGAGGTGAAGCCAGAAGGAAAATTATACAGAATCCAACGCCAGAAAATCTAGAAGAATTTATAACACTATGGAACCGAACTAATAAAATTATTAGAGGATCTCTTAAATATACATTAAGACGACATTATAGAGGAAGATCACCTGCTTCGCCATACAGTACAACCAGAGATCACTGAACCGGATAGGGAAGAGATAAAACAAATTATAAAAATTCTAAAGAATAACAAGTTGCCTGGTGACGACAATATAAATGCAGAACTAATTAAAATATCGACTTCAGAAATTTTTTCAAAAATTTGCATATTAATTAAGGAAATCTGGAAAAATGTACAAATCCTTCAGGATTGGAGAACGGCAATAGTTTTGAAGATGGAGAACGGCACATGTTTATAATAAGACAAATATTAGAAAAATATTATGAATTTGGAAAAGAAATGCACATGTTTTGTTGGCTTTAGCCAAGCGCATGACAGTATTCACAAAAACAATCTATGGATAACCTTAGAAGAATTTGACTTTTGTGTCACTGGAAATGAGAATCTTAACTTTCTAGCCAGGAAAGGAGCAGAGAACACCTATGTTGGACCAGAGCCAGTGGTAGGACTCACTGAGCAATCACTCAAAGCGCTACCCAAGAATTGGCGCAGAGAACAACACAGGGAAATCTGAAAGTACTTGGTAGTACCTAGACAATCTAAAATGTATATTAAGACCCCTGGTATACTGTTGGGTAATCTTAATAGCATGACTAGACATCAAATAAGCACCCTGGCCTACTGACAGGACATGATCATCTGCTTAAACATCTTAACGCAATGGGGGTATCGGAATTCTCATTGTGCAGGAAGTGTGGAGTAGAAGAACAAGACTCATTTCATATCATGTGCGAATGTGAAGCCTTGTCCACACTAAGATCAAACTACTTGAATAAACCTTTTCCTGAAAAAGAAGATATTAAAAACCTAAAACCCAGAGAGATACTTAATTTCGCCAGGAAGACAGGACTCTTTGGTCATCTTTAGAGGTGACTTTATAGTTGGTAATGTATTAACACTTTGGTGATAACACTTAGGTGAGTAAACCGAAGCGAGACAATTCGGTATGAGGTGTGCACAATGAACCAACAGGTCTGAATGCACGGGCATTATGTCCATCTCGATAGTAAGTAAAACTAAAACTAGAAGAATTTGAAATACCAACTACATTAGTCCAATTAATAAAAGAATGTCATACCGACACAGCTTGTAAAGTAAAATTCCGAAATTAATTATCAGAAAGTTTTGAAGTGAATACAGGCCTGAAACAAGGCAATGCGCTGTCGCCACTACTTTCAATTTAGCCCTTGAAAAAATAGTAAGAACAATGCCAGCAAGTCAAGAGATGAAAAAAACATTATACTTGCATATGCGAACGATATTGTGGTAATGGGTAATTCACGTGCTGAAGTCCTAGCATATGGTTGCGAAACGTGGTCGGTGACAAAAGGTGAAGAAGAGAAATTGTTAATTTTCGAAATGAAAGTACTTCGTCGAATTTATGGTCCTATTTCTGAAAATGGAGAATACCGAATTAGAACAAACAAGGTGATTTACACGCCAATTCAAAAACCAAACATAAAAGCATTTATCAGAAGTAAACGACTTGAATGGGCAGGACACTTATGGAGAGATAATGGTATCTGTAAACATGTTTTGATAGGTGAAATCAACGGTAGAATACCCAGAAATCGCCCCAGGCAAAGATGGTTGAACACATTAAAAACAGATTTTGCGAATATTGCACCAGGAACGGAGCTATAAAAGAGTGATAATAGAAAAAGGTGGCGTTAAATAATGGAAGCAATGGGCTGTAAAAGATATAAAAAAAAAACCCTTAACCCCAACCCAATTAAAAATTAGAAAAATACAACATTTTCAAAAAATTTAATTAAATTTTCAATGATAGTATTTTCCTAAATTTCCAGTCCATTATAAAACAAACTACATTGTGATACGTTAAATAAAAGCCTGATTTATTGTTTTAATGTTTTTTATCAAGAAAAATTAAAAAAATTTATATTATCAAGGAATGAAAAAAATCAGAAATAAGTAGATTATTTAGTATGAAATTGTTTTTTGTTTCAAAATTAGGCATTTTCTGCCGTGATAATAGCCTGGCCCATATGAAACCGTCTCATTTATTTACTCCACAAACTGCACTTGAAGCTTCTGTCACCAATTTGATACAGATTTGTCGGGCCCTCGATATACGAAAATATGACACAAAGGCCCCATACTTTTTTTTACAATAATATTAGTATTTTTCGTTCATTATTGTTTTAAGATTATTTTAAAAATTATTTTTAACTTTTTAGTTTGATATAATTTAAAATGTCAGTTTTTTTAAACTATATTTATTTTTTACATTTAGTTTTTTATGACATCGCTCTCAAAGTCACAGAGTGTTTGTCCAGTTGTTTTATATTGCAAGTTAGTGTGTTTATAAACCCACAACAATGTGTCTTATTACCATTGATAATATAGGCTATATACCTGTGAATATCGTTATAAAAAACCAATTGGCTACTTGTATTTAATTACTTGTATATTATACATGTATATTAACTCAAAAAAATTAAAATTTTTAAATGTTTATATCTAATATTAAACAATAAAAATTTGTTTATATATATATATATAAAATTAATGACACGCATGAATGTACGGGTACGAAAACCAAAAATTAAATTATACAGGAAAATATTATAATCGGTGAGTGGTAAGTGGGGTAAGATCAATGCGTTACAACAGTCTAGTCTCAAGGCCATAGACGACGGGATACGCAGGATAATGACACGTGGTGCGAGAAGAGTTACAAACATGCATATGAAACTAATATAAGCGTGTTAAAAATAAACTCCAAAATAATTTTAGTATTGATTTGACACAAATTATGATAATTGAAAAACCTAGTTGAAGATTGTTTTAAGTTTATTTAAAAATTTTTTTTACAATTCTAATAACCTTACATTTATTTCATCGTTATTTTCATTTTGGTTAGTGAATTTTTTGAAAGTGTCAGTAAATTTTAAATATGATAAAATACTTTTTATATTAACACTTTGGAATGTTTTATCGATTAACTTAGTAAAAAAAGAATATTTTTACCAAATGATTATTCACTGCTTTAGAATCTGATATTGTGTATAAATATTCAATATATTTGAAATCATCTTCATTTAACTTATAATATGTGATATACATTTCAGTTTTAATATTAATACTCAATTCATAGACTGGGTTACTATTTAAATTATTTGAAGTTATTTCAAAAGAGTTGGGCTTTATTATTTTTATTATATTTTCGATATTTATAATCAAATCATTATGGTAATGGCCTTGATCAAAAGATTTAAATACTTTTTCAACATCTCAAGCTTGTTGACCGTCAAATAATATAATGGTATTCTCAATTAAACATTGCATTTTTTTTTTTTTGCCATATATTGCATCTACTTTTTGTTTATTTTTTAACAATAAAGAAACATACATAAATTTTTTTCTCATTAAATACATTAAAACAGTTTTAAAAACGTTTAAGACTTTTTGTTGATAAATTCCAATTTTTTGTATCCATGAATCAAACCAAAAATAATTCTTTGCCATTATATATTGTCTATATAAGTTATTGTAGATAGTCTCAAAAATAGCTTCACTCTGTTCACCAAAATCCATTATAATAGTTCTCAATAATTCTCTGTCCTCAATTATGTCACACATATAAATATTTATGAGTGAGAACTATTATTTTTTCGACATATTTGTGTACTTACAGTATCTAAATTACTGAGAACAAGTTCGATAGCCTTTTTAATATTGTTTTTATAACTATATACATCAGTACTAAACAATTGAATTTAGTAAGTATACAAATGCATCATCCAAAAAATGGTTAGTTTATCGTCAGTATAATAATTTATCATTGTAACTAAAAATTGTTTTGTAATAGATTCATTTATAATCATTGTATTTATATCATAAGTTTGTCCTGGTGGAATATGAAGGAGGCGAAAAAAAAGTTCCGTATATTTCATAAAAGTAAACATATTACTACAAAAAAGGTCCAAAAATATTATATCCGTTTTTTTCCTTAATACAACATTTTCTAGATTTTGATTTTCTCCTAAGATTTTATTTTTGATATCTGAAAATGACAAATTCCATATCTCATCATAACTAAGATACGAGAATCCAGTGTCTAATTTTAAAGCTGTTTTTAATGATATTTCAATTGTCTCNATAAGAAACTAGCAGATAATGTAGCTTTTGTAATTATCCACCAATTTCTTAGAATTAAACACTATCTACTGATTTGCATCGAAGCGTTTCTTATGATAGTGATTTTAATCACTGTCAGATTAAATCTATACTGGACCCAACTATGCAACATCCCCACTATGCCGCGACTCCACTGTGCTGGGTTTTTTTTTGAAAAACTCTATATGCATTATAATTGTGTTCATTTAAGTATTAGTTTTAATTTTAAAATTAGATCACATAAATCATATGCTATAAATTTAATAAAGTATTATACAAATAATTTATTTTAATAAACATTATATTAGACTTTAATTTTGCATGTTTATTAGCATTTGAAATATTAATATTAAGTAGTAACAACAACTGTAACAAGCAGCCCCTTAGTAATAAAGGGGAATGGTCTATTACTGTGCGGTGGTGTTGTTTATTTTGTTGAAATCAAAATGCGGAAATAAGAGGGGGTAATAAATAGGTACACCTGCTTATGATTGTATAAATTATGAATTATATATTACAGTTCTGCAAATGAAATTCTTAAAAGTAAAGGGAAAGGAGGGGGGTAACTTACATACGAAAACAATCTTAATATTATAATATAAAACAAATACAAAATAATAATAAATTAATAAATCAATAACTTATCTGATGTCGGTTGGAGAAAAGTTGAGACTATGGCAAAACTATTGACTGGAAACTAACTGAACAAAATCAGTAAAGCCTACAAGGCGAGCAGTTACTAATTGTACGGATGCCGAGTATTAGATGGGCGAGACAAGTGTACTGTTTACGTACCAAAGAGGATGTGTCGCTCGCTGAGGAAGTAACGATGACCGGACGAATCATTAGCACATTCGAACCGGTCATACACGCGTGCCACACTCTACCCAACAGTGGCCTAGTGGTAAGGTTTGTCTATACGACGCCTTGGGTCGCGGCTTCTAATCCCGTACCGTGCCTCTTTAATAATATTACATTGCGTCAAACTCAATAGCACCTAATTCATTAATTTCAGCCATGGTATAGGAGCAAATACCTTTTAAAGTTGAAGTAATTCAAGGAATTTTGTACTTTCTGAATTTCAATTCCGTTAATTTCATAACGAAGTTCAGAGAATAAATAACCAAATCCATTATTTATAAACTTAACATAACAGCTAACTTCTGTCGGGCGTTCTAGTTTACCTTCAATATACAAATAACTCTGACTATGAATTGAATACCCTTCAGAGTTTTGAATTGAAATTCTAATTTCATTGTCAATAAACAGCGTGGATGCGGAAAATGATAAATACGAGTGGTATTAGTTATAAATAATTGCACAATCATCAATGCACTCGGTCACACGTATTAAGTCCTCTCTTCCATCATAATGCTCCAAGACTTTGTAGAAAATGTAGATTTGATTTAGATAACTTTTTCTTTTTGATTTTCTTGCTTTTTTTTGTAGAATTTTTTTTAATAGTTTTATACTTCTTTCGCTTCTGAGGATCAATAGACTTACTATAGCTGCATCCACTCTTATTTATACTAGAAAATTTAAGAGCCATTTTTATACGTGTGATCGTTTAATATGTAAACGTATTGTGATCGGCTCTCCTCTATAGTCAATCAAACTACCGTCCTGGATAGTTATTTGAAGACTCACGCGCAATATATTATTAGTAGTTATCGGATAATAAACTAAATGTTTCGGTACTTAAATAATTTTGTACCCAGGTGCTACTGACGGGTAAAACTGATGAATTTCGTGACTCAGTGTTCCATTAACAAATGATGATTCAATTAGGTTGCATGATATATTTATACAATAATTTGGATTTATTTTAACAATATAATCTGATACATGTCGTACTATAGCTTCATAAATCCAGAACTTTTTAAATACAAGTATTGGTCCAATACTGTTAGGTTGAAAAAAGTCAACAATCACACTGCATAACATCTCACATTTCAACGTAACTTTTTCTGGTTTTAAAACAAAAATAAATCCTCTCTTCTCCATTATTTTTCTTATTCATTATATTTTCAAAATCTTTATTTCATAAGACCCTGTAGGTATATCAATGGATCCCTTTTCAACTACTTCACTTTTATTATAATTTAAGTATTGGAAATTATTATTTTACGAAGTAATATAGGTATCAAATTGTTACTCTGAAAACATATGAGAGCTATTTCACTCTCATGTTAGAGCTTCAATGACGGAAAGAGCTCACAACTCAATTCGGAAGATTCACCATTTAACGTTATGGTAACCATAGTTTAGACAGAAATTTTAAACACAAGTGTCCACAATTGTAAGAATCAAAGCTCTATTCTTGAACACAATTATAAATTATTTGACAATATTTTAAGTAGCGAAAAATTTTTAGTGAAGGCTCTACACCAAAACTGTCATAGTAATAAGCCTTAATTTTATATTTTTTTATAGCTACCAATGAGTTCCATGATTTTTATACGAGTCTAAGTTAACAATTAGTGATTCTATAGTACAGCTATGAATAAACAAGTGATTTCTTGAAAATGTACCAGTATACTGACGAATATTCATCTAGTTTGCGTATTTTGTTAATTCATAATTAAATAGTGCTCTCTTAGGTAGCTTTTCTAACAATTTTTTAAACGTGGACATGTTTTTGATTTTATATTTTGTTTTGTCGTTATTCCTTTACCGTTGTGTTTTAAATACAATCCTCTACCATTAGAACTCTTATAGGCTTCTTTTTTTATTATTTGTATGATAATCCTCTTCCCCATGGTTTTAAAAATAACCCAACCGACATCTACTTATAGAATTAGAAAATATCAATGACGTGTTAATTATATAAGAAATAAAACAAAATTACGCTCGTTAAGCAAATGGAAGAATGTGTGGTTAAACTTTGATCTTACTTGGATGCACCAAATTTGAATGAAACAGATGCGTGAAGAATTACATCTCAAACGTTCATCTGGAGATACAAATGCGATAATCAAATAGATCAATGTTATTGCAATTATTTCCAAAAAAAACTAGTTAGTCATGGTGATGGTAAATCAAAAAGTTTTTTTCTTTATTCTAGTAATAATTCAAATAAAATGTTAAGTATTAATAAAAATTATTTTAATAATGTAAAAAGTTCAGTTTATGGTTTTCATCAAAATTTAAGAGGTCTTTATACTAAATTAAATATTTTAAAATGCAATATTAATTTAATTAATGCTGATTATATTATGATTTTGGAGACATGGCAAAATACGAATATTTCAAGATTATATAACTTCAATACCTTTCATGTTGAACTTAGTGTAAAAACTAGATCATGCCAACGTGGTGGTGGCGTTGTGATCTGTGTGCATAAGCGCTTTTCAGTCGGACCGGTTACATTTGAATTCGATACTTTGTTTATTTTTTGAATAAAATATGAAATTTACTTTATTAAAAGTTATTTTTTCTAAATCCATGCTAGACAGTTTCAATTTTCTTAATTCTATAGCAAATTACTTAATATTTTTAGATAATTTTCATTTTTCTTTTTAGCTAAAATTTACCGTAACCCCGCTAAATTGTAAAACTAACTCAATTTAAAAATATCCCAATAAAACTATAGGAAAAAAACTTTAAGTTATTGAAAAAATCGAAATTTTGTTCGAAAGTAATTTTGTGAGTAGTTTTGCAATATTTTTTTCTATATTTTACAAAATTTAAAGCACCAAATCACAAAAATTCCGATTTTGGGAATTTTGTTTTATTTTTCAATCGCACATAACATCTTCATTATTCTATCAATCTTACAAAATAATACATAATTTTCTTTATTACATATTAGAGTATAACGTCCATTAAATATATCTTTGATAAATTTATTTTTTATTGGTGTATTTTACGTACAACTCTGAATTTATTCTGAAATTTAAAAAAAAAAAATAAAAAATCAGTGATAAATTCGTATATAGCAAACGAGAAATAACTCAAAAACTGTTCTACTTCTTGTAGTTTGGACTTCATTTCGGACTCAACGGAAGATTTTACATAAAAAATGACTATCATATATTATAGGCCAGATATTTTTTTTTTATTTGTAAACTAGTGTTATAAGATGAAAATTCTAATAAATTATTACCCATGTTGTGAACTGGCTTTTTGCTGCCTAATTGTAATTGTGTAATTTAATAGTATATATTAATCATGGGAACAGAAGCCCCTTTCTCTTGTATATTTAGTATTAACCAGGCAAGCATCTAGTCCTTCTAGAACATTCGATTCTTGCTCAGCTCTTATTCAATGTATTGAGCCTACGGACGCCGCCGCCTGAGGCGACGCGCTAGTAGTAGTCAACTTCTCGTTCAAGAGTTTTATAGTTCATAGAGTCGAACCTGGACGATTCTCCACTGAATCTTTTATGTTATTAAGTATTAACTCGTTAAAGTGGTAAATTAAATTATAAGTGTATATATATATTTAAATATAATAAATATAAACTAATATTGAAACGCATTATCTTTTCATTTTGCCTACCGTACCAACCCGGTCATAACACCCTTTGCCGTATGTAAAATTTTGGGTCGAAAAAAATTTTTAGCTTCAATACGAAGCTGAGAAGGTATTAATTTTACCATAATGTGTTTATTTATTTCTTTATTTATTTTTTTTGTGTCTGTCACTACTTTTTCTTAGCTCTCACTGGACCGATTTCTTTTAACAATACGTCAAAAGATCACAAATTGTATCTAGTTAAAGACATTACCCTTAAAAATTTAAAAATATTCCCTCGTTCCCCGCAAATGGGGGAAATATCCAAAAAAATTACAAATTTAAAAATCGGTAATGTTTGTCATTTTTTTCACTTTTTTTTCTTAAAACTTTCATAACTTTTTCAAAAATCAACAAATCAACATAAATTTTTTTTTTAATAAAACCTTAGATCTTTTCTTTTTAATTGATATCATTTTTTTGAAAATCTAACACTTAACCTGCCCATTGGGGGGATTTAAAATAGCAACTTTTTTACAAAAACTAACTTTTTCAACTTATTTTTTGAAAATGTTCCGGAAATACTGCGTTCTTTAAACATATATCAAATTAAAGCTTATTTTATGTACTATAAAATGAAAAAAAAAAATTTGTCCCGACACTTTTTCTTCTACATTTAAACGGCTGCCGTAGTTAAAAAAACAAAATTTTTGTGTTAAAATTTTCGATTTTTGATTTTAAATTTTCAACTTAAAAATGCTATAACTTTTTGAAAAATGTATATATCAGCACAAATTTTTTTTTCTAAATACATTATAAGTACAAATGCGAAAATACCGTATTTAAAAGTATGCTATTTTTGTGTTAAAATCCTGGGTTTTGTACTTTATTTTACTTAAAAAAATCTTATAAGGGCAATACACTTACTTTCATGAATATTTTATAATTTAATTGACATAGAATAGAGTTCATTAGACATAAGAAATTAAACTTATTAAAATTTTTTTATTTTTTTAATGTCGAAAAAGTAATTTTTAAATTTGAGTTAGTTTAAATAGTCAATTTTATCAAAGTACGTAAGCATTGAATAGTTGCCGAGTCGGTAATACTTGTATTTTTCACGCGAAGGGTACGAGGTTCGAATCCACTTGTGGAAATTATTAATATTTTGCATTTTTTTAGAGTTAGAATAAAATGTTCAATTCATTTGATATTTATCTCATTTAGATTGAATAACTTCAATAAATATAAAGGATCCTATCATTATAGTCTCCCCTCGTGAGAGAAATTTATATTCATGTTAATATTATTTTACTATGTGGTTCCTTTTGTGGCTACGATTTATTTTGCCAACCCTCACTTAACCTAATTTAAATTACAGTTCGTATTTTGTTTAAGTTATTACTCTTAAAAATCGAAAAAATATTCCTTATTTAAATAAAAAGTATCTTAATCAGCTTTTTCCATACAAACAATTAAAATCATTAATTTCTAATTTTCTTAAAGTATTCATTGTCAAATTTGATTTAATATGATAAAAGTATTCAACTATAAAAATAAATAATTTTACTTTGTAATTTATTAATTTTTGAACTCTATTTGTGTGTACTACTACCAGTTTATAATATTCCAATTTTTTTGTAATATGTTGCTATATAAATCATAAATTTAAAAAAAAAAAATGATTTTTAGTTTCACCTGAATATAATGATGGATTTTTACAATTATAATCAAATATTATAATACGCTCAATTGAGTAAATCTTTTTAACAACTTTTTTTTATTGGTTCTTTTAGTTAAAGTAAATCAAAATTAATTAAGTTCAAAATTTTTCCATTGTAAAATCTTTTTACACACCAAAAGTTAATTAGAAATTATTACTATGATTTCTATTTAAGTGATCTATTACGATAAAAATGTAAAAAAAATCACAAAAATGTACTGTAAATAGTAATTATAGATTGTAGCGATATTCAACATTTTTTTTTTTTTTGTTATTTGAATTACTCTGTATTTTATAATAATTCATTTGGATCACTCTGTATACACAATTTTTTTTAAATGCTCTGATTTGACTTATTTCTGCATTACTAGCAAACTCTAACCATGTAGATCTTAAAAACATATCGATTGTAGCGATATTCAACATTTTTTTTTTTTGTCATTTGAATTGCTCTGTATTTTTCATTTGGATCACTCTATTTAATAATGTGAATTTCAAACTTGCAAGTTGAGCTAAAAGTTATGGTAATAACTTCATTTTTTTTTTATTAAAACTTTCACTTTGAAGGACAAAAAAAGAAGGTTCAAAATGATTTCTTTTAACATATTAAAAATCAAAATCAATAATAATTTGATAACAATTTATTTTAAAAATTATATAATATATAATTAAAAGAATTACTAATCTGGGTATAATTAAGGAAATAGAAGTTGATGTTGCTTTTTTCCATAATTTTTTTAGAATTTTTTAAACCTTTATCTACAGATTTGCATCGAAGCGTTTCTTATGATAGTGATTTTAATTACTGTCAGAATAAATCTATACTGGATCTAACTATGCAACGTCCCCACTATGACGCGAACCCANACTGTCAGAATAAATCTATACTGGATCTAACTATGCAACGTCCCCACTATGACGCGAACCCACTGTGCAGGGTTTTTTTAGATTAAAAATATTTGCAATGTAGTATATTATAAACCATTTACAATTTTATTTTTCATATTATTGTTTGCTAATACTATAAATATTTCTGTGTAGTCGATTAAATTTTCTTTAGATGTGTTATTTTCTTTTTAGTTTTATTGTATTATTGTTTTTACTATAATTAATTTCAATGTAAACATAATTATACATATTGATTGACTTAGTATTAAGCGTATTTAATTTTTTATCTTTTACTGCATTAATAACTAAAAATTTTATAATCCTGAAAGCAATAGCTATGCCAGGAATTTATATAGTGTAGTTTTTTAAATAACATTGGATAAAATTTATTTGTAATAAATTTTCAAGAATAGTTACTAAAGTTAAATCTATGATTTTAGTTAAAGATCTTTAATAAATGTTAAATAAATTCGAACATACAATAAAATTAGATATTAAATATAATATTTAAAATAATACAATTAACATAATGTATACTAATTTATTCTTTATATTGTGTTAATAATAAACATATTTGATTAAATAATAATATATTTATCAAATTAGTTATTAAATTTGATTTGTATTGTAATAAAAATAATGTACATCAATAATAATGAAACTTAGGCAAGTTATTATACCCAATTAGAGGTCATAAACTTATTTGGGTGCCTTGAGCCTCACCTAAAATTAATTATACTACACAAAATCTACTTACTTTGTTTTAAACAAAACATATTTTAGTGTCATTAATGACATTAATATCATATTTAATTTTTTGATACAAGAAACAAAAGATTTATTTTTATCTATTAAATATTCACATTATTTTTCAACAGCAGTGAATCCAAAACTGTGATATTAATAATATAGTTAAGGCCAGATTCAAATCTATTATCATTATCTTTCAATTAGTGTGTCGTAAATTATTATTGCTATCTTATTTGTCATATCTTGGTCAATATAAAATTAATTTATGTTACATTATAAAAAATAGTGACTTCTGTATTCAAAACATTAAAATAAAAAAAATTAATTAAGCCATAACAGACAAATGGTTGATCAGAAAAAAAAATTTTAAGAGCAAAGTTATTTGTATTTTTTTTTTTTCAATAATAAAATTATATTCAAAATAGGAGTTTCCACTTAAAAAACTCATGTTAATGTTTTTTAACCTTAAAGGGATAAAAAAAATCACGTTTTTACTACATATCATTATAAAGTTTTTTGAATCAAAGAATATTTTCCTTATCACAAATTTAAAACTTTTAATAGTTACCGAGTAAATGATTGATTTATCCTTTACTCTGTATATTTAAGAATAATTTATTCTTATAATAAATTTTAAATTTACAATGGTTTATAAAAATTAATTAAATTTTAATAAATGCATATTTATTAAAAAGTCATTATTCAAAGAAAAAATAGGGAGTAGTATGCCTAATAAATCACGTTGTATATACGTGATTGTGTCAATAAGTATATTTTCTAAGTATTTTCAAATACACGGAGATGAGGGTGTGAAAAAATGAATTATTGTATAGTGTTAAGTAATTTTAGAACTTTTATTCTTGTGAAAATACAGTATTATTTTCAAAGTTATTCTGTCTTTGTTTGCTCTATTACTATTTATTATATATTTATTACTAACACTATTTTCGTTCATTTGTCATTATATTCTGTTAGAATCAAAATTAAATTATGAATAATATAATTTAAACATTTTATAATGGAGTTTATTTTTTTAAAACAACATTAATAAATCATATCACTTTTTAGAATTATTTTAAAATAAAAAAAAAAAATTATACTTTTGCTGTGTATTAAGTTAAATTATATATTAATCATACTTATATTACAGTTAAAATACCTACTATTTTCTTAATATTAAATAATTATTCTAGTTAGGGGGCAGTGGGTGATTATATGGAAGATGCACAGAAAAAATTAAATATTGACTTGTATCGTAAAAAAAAAAAAATTATCCATCATCAATATTTTTGATCCGAATATTTTTGAAGTCCGACGTAGTTCTAAAAGAATACATTTTATACTTATTTTGAAATAAATAGAGTTTATACAAAAAAATAATCAATTTAACAACAGAAAAGTATAAATTTTATGTTTACTCAAATAACGTATTTTGTAATCAAATAATCATATCATAATTACACAAAATGTAACAAATTTAATGAAACTATTAGAAAAATAATATGAACAACAGTAAATAGTACTACATTTTTAATGGGCACCACCATTATTGAATTAATACTTTCTCGTACTAAAAGTCTTATAGCTTTATAACCGAAGGATTTGAATATTTGATTCCACTAGACAATTAAAAATACTTATAATTAATGGATGATATTTCATAATATAGTTAAATTTGATAAATATATGAATATTTGCAGCTTACATCATCAATCCAAACTTTTAATATATTTATATAATAGAACAAGGAAAAGATTTCTTAATGACTTGTCAGGAAAAATCAATTAATCTGCTCAGATTTTCAAATTATAAAATTTTGATTAAAGTATTCAGTAACAAGATTCTGGAACTATTATTTGCTAGGGACGGAAATTTTTTGCCGATCACTCGAAATTGTTTTAAAATTTCAAAAAAAACTATCGCAGCGCGGCCGTTTTGTGACTTTAAGTGTTAAATTTTCAATAGACCCACCCAGTGACATTTCTGATGTACCCTAAAAAATTTTGTGAATCAATTCATATTTGACCGTCTTATGAGTATTTTTAAAATCCATGCGCATTGCGCATATATTCAATAAATACGTCTTATTTTTGCTACGTGTATATTTTTTAGGTATACTTTTTTTATATTCTTTAAATTTATTTGTTTTGTGAATTTCAATAATTTGTAAATATATAAACAAATGTTTTTCTATACATGCTTCAAAATGATTCATGTATTGTACTTATATATCAAAAATTACACTTATTATTTTCACTATAACATTTAATAATATTCATATTTATATTCTAAAATTAGTTATTTTGGTAAATTAAAGTTTTGGTAACATCAATTGAGCGATAAATAGATTTCAAAATAGTTTTAAACTTGGCACTATCATTATCGAAGTATTTCATTTGAGTTTTAATAATATCATAAACAATTGATTATAACATTTGTATTGTTTCATTAATAATTTTAATAAGGAAATTTCCTAGTATAATGAATATGAACGAGACAACAGTTTACTGTTTTAATCTAGTTTTAATCAATATATGATTTCTTGTAGAAATCAATTTCTTCCTTGTACTCATGATGGCAACTGGGGGGGGGTGCTACAGCACCACCATTCAAAAATTAGCACCTCCAGTCCTAATTTATTAAAATTATGTGAAAAGTTTTTTTTCATTAATAGCTGTCTATAAACATAAATAACAAAATTTTTTTTTAACAATTTGAAATGTCTTTGTGGTTATTTCGATAATTAAAAATATGGTAATAAGGCGAACTGAATAACAACATTAAAATAATCGCGGATTTAGAAGTGCGTTTTTCAGTGGTTATTTTAGACGACCTGTATTGCAATGTATTACTGGGCCTTGATTTTCTGATTGATCAGAAAGTCGCCTGGGACTACTCAGCGGAAACAATACACTTGGTCACTAAGAAACGTACAACCGCTTGCTGGAAATCAGGCGCACGACACACGACCCCCAAACCAGATCTGACGCAATTAGATATAACCGGCGACCCACAAACGCCCGCGTTATTAACAGAGACAATTTGTAATTACTCAGCGGTTTTTAACGACACGGTGGGTCGCACAAAATTGATCGAGCACGACATTCTATTGAAAGACCCGACTCCTATCGCACTAAAACCGTACCCTACCCCCTGCACAAGCAGATTAGAGTAGATTATTGACAATATGGTAAACGACATGGAGGCGCAGGGGCTAATAGAACCGAGTGTATCGCCGTGGACAGCACCTATAGTTCTATAGAAAGAAGAAGGATGGGACTTTTCGTTTATGTATAGATTACCGACGACTAAACGAAGTAACCGTCTCGGACGCGTACCCCATGCCTAATCTAAACGAGATGGTTAGAAACATGAGAGGGGCAAAATGTACACGACTCTCGACTTAAAGTCGGGTTATTGGCAATGCTCCTTAAATCAAAAAGCCCGTAAGTTTATGGCATTTAGAACGAGAAGGGGCTTGTTTCAATTTCGTGTACTACCTTTTGGACTCAAAAATTCGTCTATGACTTTTGTAAGACTTATGAATGAAGTACTTAGAGGATATCTAGATGATTTTATCCATGTTTACTTGGACGACATAATTATTTATTCAAGTAGTTGAGAAAAACATTTAGAACATTTAGACAAAGTTCTAGAACGATTAGAGCGACATGGGCTGACATGTCACACAAAAAAGTGTAAATAGGGTTTTCTGAAATTTCCTTTTTGGAATTGTACACGGTGAGGGCATAGACAAGCAGCCCAAAAATCTCGAGTCCATCCGCGTCCTATCGGTCCCACGGAATATCAGGGACCTACGTAGATGTCTCGGCATATTTAATTGGTATTGTCAATTCGTCGACAACTACGCCGAAACAATAGCGCCGCTGACAAATCTACTAAAAAGGGGGACGAAATGGTTGTGGACGGAAGACCATCAAAGGGTTTTTGAACAGATAATAAAGGCCCTGTGCGAGTCCCCACGACTGAGTCCTCCTGACTACGCGAAAACTTTCTGCCTTCAAACCGATGCGAGTGAAATGCGCGTGGGCGCAATACTCTTTCAACACGGAAATGAACCGGCAGAGAGAAAAATCATATTCTACGCCAGTAAGAAACTATCATAAACGCAGAAACGATACGCTGCCGTAGAACGAGAATGCTTAGCAATTATATGGGCGACAGATAAATTTCGCCCGTACTTAGAGTATTCTCCGTTAGAATTATTTACAGATAATTCCGCGTTGACTTGGCTACACAGAGCAAAGGACAACAATTCAAAATTAACTAGGTGGGCACTACATCTAGGTAATTTGAATTTTACAACGACACATGTACCCGGGAAACATAACGAAGGACCGGACATATTGTCACGTTATCCGACCGCGGGGCCCCCTGATGACGAAGAGCCACTCTTGACAATGTTTTTGCCTTAACCGAAACAAACAGCGCGTCAGATAAACGGCCGTTTACGGGGGGGGGGGATACAAGAGTGGCAAAACGACGACCCGTTTCTTTCATCCATCATGAAATAATTACTCAAGGAGAACGCCAGAAAAAACGACAAGGAGTCCAGCAAGAACAACAACGAATATTTCATGTTAGACGGACTTATACGCATTCGTATGGGCATAGACACGTAATACCAGTATCCAAATCACAGCATATGATACCACGACGATGCACTGGCGTGTCATCCAGGACGGAAAGAAACCTACTGAGCGATCAAACAGCATTTCTATTGGAAAGGCCTGAAAAACATAGTACGCGAGTACGTAGGCCCTAAATAGGCGTCCGAATGATCTTCCAACTTCGCGCAAAATAAGACAACCGTGGGAGGTCATTAGTATCGATTTAATGGGTGAGTACCACAGAACATCAAGGGGAAAAACGAACCTGATAGTAGCAACTGACTGTTTCAGTTGCTTGACCGAAGCGATGGGTTAATTTTTATCTTATCCATTTTTGGCATTTTTATTACTATAAAACTAGAATTCCATCTTGTCGGCACATCTTATNGTACCCGGGTACCTTTCCAGTCACATAAGGGTTAACTATTAACGGAGGTTAGTTCATCGGGGATCGAAAATCTTTAAAATTTCCAGTCACATAACTGCTGTGCTTGAAATGCCCTACTATTGTCCTAATTTTTTTTAAATTTTATTAATATCAGTATTTCCATTTATCACCTCAATAAGGCTGAAGTTTAACGTGTGTGCCACTTATGGGTGATAGCTTTTAAGTAGGTATTCGTCAATTCCATTTTTAATATTTGATCCATTGTCAGATAACACAGTTATTATATTTTTTTGCTCTATCCCACTCGTTAAAAATATTTGTAAGTGTAGTGGCTATATTTTGACCAGTATGACTGTCAAAGTGGTTGTAATTGTTTACTATACTGTAAAAATCCAACGTTATCTACCAATTAGAGTGACTGGTAATCAGCGACAATAATTTTATTTAAGATTTATAATAACCTTAATATCAGAATCAGTTAGCTAATTCATTTTTTTTTTTTTGGAAGCAAACAATTTTAGTTTTTGAGGCCGTTTGGATGGTAGTTTAGAAAATTGCGTCAAAGTTAAATGTTGAGTTAATAAAATAGAAAACAATTTTAGAAATAGGAGGACTAGATGTATTTTCGGTGGTTTGTATTAATTGGTTATTTGAATCGTCGTCATTATTAGTGATGGAATTATGTTTGGTTGGTTGTATAAGTTTTAAATGCTCTATTATAAATTTAAGAAGTTAAAAACAGATAATTCCATATATCTATATACCTAATTTAAAATTTTTGTAAACCCTTATTGAAAGGTTATATATATATATAATTTTTATTTGATGTTTTAAAAATATTTTAAATTGAATATGAGCATAATAAATATTTTCAAATAATTTATTTTTTAAACTTTCTTATTAGAGTTGAAGAAATATCTTTTGAAAACGTTTTTATTATGTTTGCTTCATAATAAACATCATGGACCACCTGTATAATAAACATATCGAATGGCTTCTGTTAGTGTTCTTAACACAAAAATGAAAAATACTTTTTTGTCATGTTACAAGTAATGTACAATTACAGACCGTTGTATAGGCNTCAACGGAGTATATGGTGGCCAGGAAATTAGTTTTATTTCACGATTCTATTATTTTATTAGAAGTTTTGTTATTTTTCTACTTTTTTTGTTAATACGATTACCAACGACTTTACTTTAGCATGACGTTAGCGCTGAATATTTGTTATTTAACTATTTTTAATATCTGATACGTTATAACTACATACAGTTGCTTAACAGAAAACTTCATACATTTATTTTTAATTTATTTACATCTCTAACACATAGTTAAAAAGCCTTATAACATAAATCATATAAAAAGTTATTTTAGGCACTATCATTAAAAATTAAAAAATATTTTAGTAATTTAATATATACCAAAAGGAAAAATATATGCAACAAAAATTTTTACTTTTATTTCATAAATTTTTTTTAAATTTTAATATAATAATTTACGAAATCTATACTTTTACCATTCAAATTATAATTAATATTAAAAGTACATCAATTTTTTTTAAATTTAATAAAAATTGTATTAAGGATTGAGGGCAACGGCCAAGTCTTGATCATAGTATACATATTTATTTTTGATACCCAATACATTTTTCCCAAAATCTACTCACATACTTATTATACAGAATATTTTTACTGAGACATCCCAAACATATAATGGAAATTATTTAGTGACTTAAAAACTTATATATCCATATAATTCATAAAAAATGTTGCCCTTATTGTACTTCTAAAAAAATAAGAATTTTAAAACAGATATTCAATTTGAAATGAGTGACCTCTAAAACAAAAGGAATGGAAAATGTCAAGATTTTTTTGTCTTAAATCAGAAAATATAAGATAAAACACGCTATTTAATTTTTGCTGGTTGCTTAATAATAAAAATATATATTAATATAATACACAAAATAAATAGATATCTTTTTGCCACTTTTTTGTAACTACTTAATATTAATACTTTATTTACTAATGAACATGCAAAATTAGAGCCTAATATATTGTTTATTAAAATAAATTATTTGTACAAAGTTTAATAATTTATAACATATAATTTATGCGATCTGATTTTANATTAAAATAAATTATTTGTATAATACTTTATTAAATTTATAACATATGATTTATGCGATCTGATTTTAAAATTGAAAATGACAATTAAATAAACACAATTATAATACATATAAAGAGTTTAAAAAAAAAATATCATGAAATTTATAAATTACTAAACAATTTAAACATTACCAATTAAAAATGATTTTAAAAAAAAATACTGTGTTACTTTTTTTGTTGTGTGTTGTGGAGACAAAATTATGTTACGGAAAAAATAACTGGAAGAAAATTGAAATATCATTAAAATCTGCTCTAAAATTAGACACTGGATTCTCGTATCTTAGTTATGATGATGTACGGAATTTGTCATTTTCAGATATCAAAAATAAAATCTTGGAAGAAAATCAAAATCTTAAAAATGTTGTACTAACGAAAAAAACGGATATAATATTTTTAGACCTTTTTTGTAGTAATATGTTTACTTTTATGGAATATACTGAACTTTTTTTTCGCCTCATTCATGATCCACCAGGAAATACTTATGATATAAATACAATGATTATAAATGATTCGATTACAAAACAATTTTTAGTTACAATATTAAATTATTATATGGACGATAGACTAACTATATTTTGGATAATACATTTATATACTTATTATGTTCAATTGTTTAGAAATGATGTATATCGATATAAAAACAATATTAAAAAAGCTATCGAACAAGTTTTGGAAAATTTATATCTTGTAAGTAATCAAATATGTCGACAAAATAATAATTATGAAGTTGATTATTTTAATGGAGAATATTATATACTCCTCACAAATCTAATAAATACCATGCATAAAAGACAAGAAATCAACAAAATTGATTTAGAAAATGTAGAAGAACAAGAAAATTCGTTCTCACTTAGAAATATTTACATGTGTGATATAATTGAAGACAAAGATTTATTGAGAACTATTATAATAGATTTTGGTGAACAGAGTGAAGCTATTTTTGAGACTATTTACAATAACATATATAAAGAATATACAACGGCAAAGAATTATTTTCGGTTTGATAAATGGATACAACAAATAGGAATTTACCAACAAAAAGTCTTAAACGTTTTTAAAACCGTTTTAATGCATTTAATGAGAAAAAAATTAATGTATGTTTCTTTATTGTTAGAAAATAAACAGAAAGTAGATGCAATATACGGCCTAAAAAAATTGCAATGTTTAATTGAGAATACCATTATATTATTTGATGGTCAAGAAGCTTGTGATGTTGAAAAAGTATTCAAATCATTTAATCAAGGCTATTATCATAATGATTTGATTTTAAATATCGATAATAT
The DNA here is from genome assembly GCF_025091365.1 of Daktulosphaira vitifoliae. Classification (NCBI taxonomy): domain Eukaryota; kingdom Metazoa; phylum Arthropoda; class Insecta; order Hemiptera; family Phylloxeridae; genus Daktulosphaira; species Daktulosphaira vitifoliae. The sequence goes on along the minus strand of NW_026099572.1, from coordinate 48,363,625 downwards.
AATAAATAAAATAAAACCGAACTCTTTCAAATTAATTTCAAATGATTTAATTAATGATTTAATTAATGACCTAAGCTACAAATTGAGTATTAATGTTAAAACTGAAAAGTATATCAAATATTATAAATTAAATAAAGATGATTTAAAATTTATTAAATATTTATACACAATCTCAGATTCCAAAGAAATGAATAATCATTTAGTAAATATATTTTATTTTACTAAGTTATTCGATAAAATATTCCAAAGTGTTAATATAAAAAGTATTTTATCATATTTAAAATTTACTGAAACTTTAGAAATATTCAATTTCGAAGATGAAAATAACGATGAAAATAACAATGAAATAAGGTTATTAGATTTGTGAAAATAATTTTTTTATAAGTTCAAACAGTTTTTAATCAGTTTTTGAATCATCATAATTTATTTCAAATCAATACTAAAATTATTTTAAATTAAATTGGAGTTTATTTTTAATGGTGTTTTAATCGTCGTTTTAATAATATAACTTACATTATGATATCACTTATAATAATAGCATAGAATATGTTTTTTGAATATGTATTTCACATATTATAAATATTTTTAACATCAAAACAGAGTTCCCTTCTTAAAATACTAAATAACCAAATGATATCTGGACAAAATCTTCAGCTTTCATGATTATGCTATAGATTGCAAGGACACTCTCCTCTGATCATAATAAGCCATTTTACATTCTAAAACCAGTTCTTTTTTGGCATCAAAATACAAAAAATCTAAGAGACTCCACTCGAGAATCATTTTTTTTGTAAATTAGCCCCAACAATTTTTTTTGAATTTAAAATTTTTTTCAAATTAATAATAATCTTTAATTTATAATATACTTAGAAATGTTAAAGTGAATTTAGTTTTGGTGAATATTTTAATTTATATTTATTTACTTATAAGATAATAATATTATATTTTTCATATCATGGAAATAAATATTAATTAATATTTTAAATATCAGTTTTTTTTTTGTAAATTATTTCATTCCAATGACTTACGTAATCTTATTTTAAATGTTTATACAATATTAAAAATCTATTGTGCGTATTTCTCATTATGTAGCAAGTCTTGAGCTTTTATTATTTTAAAAATAGATATATTAGGTTTGTAAGCTTATGCGTACTTGGTAGCTAGTATCAAGCTTAATGTCTTTGTTTTAACAAACTTGCAAAGCTTTGGGCCAATATTAAAGCATTCGAATAGTCAAACTTCAAAATGCTAAAATCAGCTATTTCATTGTGCTCTGCAAACATTTATTTATATTACACATTGAATGACATCTATAAAAAAAACCACATTAAAATAATTATTATATAAATAAGAAATTTCTTCTCAAGTGGGGAGACTATAATGGTAGGGTTTTTGATATGCATTGTAGTAATTAAATCTAAATGAGATAAAAATCAAATTAGTTGAAAATTCAAACTCAAATTGAAAACTCAAAGTGAATTAAGAAAAAAATTCATTAGTATTACCGTACATCACATTTCTACTGTGGATAAAAATTGAAATTTAAGCTAGTTCAATTTTTTTTTCTTTTCTTTTTTTTTCCAAGACCGGCATAAGTATGGACCACCCTGGAACTACCGTGAGGAATTACTTCAGGGCGGCTCACGCCGTCTTTAGAACTAACACCACTACGTTGTGAATCAGCCCGAAATTAATCAAGAACTGATTCACAACATGGGGAGGCCTCCCCCGTTAGCCGAATCCCAGAGTGGGATCCGTTACCCGGGTTGCACCACGTGGAAATGAAGGCAGAGATTTGTGTGGGGGCTAATACCTCACAAAAAACATAAAAACATAGAACATGAATGCCTAAGTCGGTAGCCTAAACCAGAGCCTCAGGTCCTCCCATGCCGGGCGGCGTGGCTGCCTTTGTTTTAGACGTTCCGCTTCCTCCTTCAACAAGATGGATTCGACGAACGCCATATTCTGTACCATACGTTATTTGACGGTCAAGAAGCTTATGATGTTCAAAAAGTATTCAAATCTTTTGATCTAGACGATTACCACAATTATGTGATTTTAAATATCAATAATATAATAAATAAAATAAAACCTAACTATTTTTAATTAATTTCAAATAATTTAATTAATAACCTAGGCTACAAATTGAGTATTAATGTTAAAACTGAAAAATATATCACATATTATAAGTTAAATGAAGATGATTTAAAACTTATTGAATATTTATACACAATCTCAGATTCTAAAGCAAAGAATAAACATGTATTTTACATATTATAAATATTTTTATCACCAAAACAAAATTCCCTTCTTAAAACACTAAATAATTAGATAATATCTTGACAAAATCAAATTATTGTACAGATTGTATATTAATACCAATACGCATGGCTTCTATTATAAGAAGTCAACTAGAGTTAAAGACGTCAGCTTCTTTAACCATTTATTAAAACAGTGATTAAAATCACTATGAAAAAATAACGCTTCGATGCAAATCATTAGACAGTGTTTAATTTTAAAAAATTGGTGTTATTCCAAAAGCTACACAATCTGCTAGTTCCTTATTAATATCCTGATTAAGATAAAGTATGTCGAATGAAAAAGGAATTATTAAAAAATATTATTTCTCATTAAAAAATTAGCGATTTTTAAATTTGTAATTTTTTTGGAGATTTCCTCCATACAAAAGGGAAAATTTTTCAATTTTTGAGGGTAATGTCTTCGACTAGATACGATTTGTGATCTTTTGACGTATCGTTGAAAGAAATAGGTTCGGTGAGAGCTGAGAATATGTGGTAACAGACACAAAAAAAAACATTATAGTAAAATTAATACCTTCTCAGCTTCGCATCGAACCTATTTCTTTCAACGATACATCAAAAGATCACAAATCGTATCTAGTCGAAGACATTACCCTCAAAAATTGAAAAA
>NW_026099572.1:48350839-48360546 GCF_025091365.1 Daktulosphaira vitifoliae | reverse complement strand
GCACTATCATTAAAAATTAAAAAATATTTTAGTGCTTTAATTTAATATATACCAAAAGGGAAAATATATGCAACAAAAATGTCAACTTTTATTTCAAGAAATTTTTTGCAATTTTAGTATAATAATTTACGAAATCTATACTTTTACCATTCAAATTATAACTAATATTAAACATACATCAATTTTTTTTAAATTTGAAAAAAATTGTATTAAGAATTGAGAGCAACGGCCAAGTCTTAATCATAGTACACATATTTATTTTTGATACCCAATACATTTTTTCCAAATCTACTCACATACTTATTATACAGAATATTTTTACTAAGGCTTCCCAAACATACAATGGAAATTATTTAGTGACTTAAAAACTTATATATCCATATAATTCATAAAAAATGTTGCCCTTAATGTACTTCTAAATAAATAAGAGTTTTAAAACATATTTTATTTTAAATGAGTGACTTCTAAAACAAAAGGATTGGAAAATGTCAAGATTTTTTTGTCTTAAATCAGGAAATATAAGATATAACACGCTATTTAATTTTTGCTGGTTGCTTAATTATAACAATATATATTAATATAATACACAAAATTAATAGATATCTTTTTGCCACTTTTTTGTAACTACTTAATATTAAAATTTTTTTTCAATGAACATGCAAAATTAGAGCCTAATATATTGTTTATTAAAATAAATTATTTGTATAAAGTTTAATAATTTATAACATAAAATTTATGCGATCTAATTTTAAAATTGAAAATAACACTTAAATAAACACAATTATAATACATATAAAGAGTTTAAAAAAATATATATAATGAAAACATATACATTATTAAATAATTTATACATTACTAATTAAAAATGATTTTTAAAAAAAATACTGTGTTACTTTTTTTGTTATTTATTGTGGAGACAAAATTATGTTACGGAAACAATAACTGGGAGAAAATTGAAATATCATTAGAAACAGCTTTAAAATTAGACACTGGATTCTCATATGATAGTTATGATGAGGTACGGAATTTGTCATTTTCAGATATCAAAAATGAAATGTTGTGTGGAAATCAACATCTAGAAAATATCATGTTTAGGAAAAAAACGGATATAATATTTTTAGACCTTTTTTGTAGTAATATGTTTACTTTTATGGAATATACTGAACTTTTTTTTCGCCTCATTCATGATCCACCAGGAAATACTTATGATATAAATACAATGATTATAAATGAATCGATTACAAAACAATTTTTAGTTACAATGATAAATTATTATATTGATGATAAACTAACCATTTTTTGGATAATGCATTTATATACTTATTATGTTCAATTGTTTAGTAATGATGTATATCGATATAAACACAATATTAAAAAAGCTATCGAACAAGTTATCGAAAATTTATATCTTGTAAGTAAAAAAATATGTCGAAACAATAATAATTATGATGTTGGTTATTTTAATGGAGAATATTATATACTCCTCACAAATCTAATAAAAACTATGTATCAAAGACAAGAAATCAACAAAATTGATTTAGAAAATGTAGAAGAACAAGAAAATTCGTTCTCACTCAGAAATATTTACATGTGTGATATAATTGAAGACAAAGATTTATTGAGAACTATTATAATGGATTTTGGTGAACAGAGTGAAGATATTTTTGAGACTATTTACAATAACATATATAAAGAATATACAACGGCAAAGAATTATTTTTGGTTTGATAAATGGATACAACAAATAGGAATTTACCAACAAAAAATCTTAAACGTTTTTAAAACTGTTTTAATGCATTTAATGAGAAATAAATTGATGTATATTTCTTTATTTTTAAAAAATAAACAAAAAGTAGATGCAATATATGGCCTAAAAAAATTGCAATGTTTAATTGAGAATACCATTATATTATTTGATGGTCAAGAAGCTCGCGATGTTGAAAAAGTATTCAAATCTTTTGATCAAGGCGATTACCATAATGATTTGATATTAAATATTGAAAATATAATAAATAAAATAAAACCTAACTCTTTTGAATTAATTTCAAATGATTTAATAAGTGATCCAGGCTACCAATTAAGTGTTATTGTTAAAGCTGAAAAGTATATCACAAATTATAAATTAAATAAAGATGATTTAAAATTTATTGAATATTTATACACAATCTCAGATTCTAAAGCAATGAATAATCATTTAGTAAATATATTTTTTTTTACTAAGTTAATCAATAAAACATTTCAAAGTGTTAATATAAAAAGTATTTTATCATATTTAAAATTTACTGAAACTTTAAAAATATTCATTTTCGAAGATGAAAATAACGATGAAAATTACAATGAAATAAGGTTATTAGATTTGTGAAAATAATTTTTAATCAGTTTTTTGAATCATCATAATTTATTTCAAATCAATACTAAAATTATTTTAAATTAAATTGGAGTTTATTTTTAATGGTGTTTTAATGGTCGTTTTAATAATATAACTTACATTATGATATCACTTATAATAATAGCATAGAATATGTTTTTTGAATATGTATTTCACATATTATAAATATTTTTATCATCAAAACAGAGTTCCCTTCTTAAAATACTAAATAACCAAATGATATCTGGACAAAATCTTCAGCTTTCATAGTTATCCTATAGATTGCAAGGACACTCTCCTTTGATCATAATAAGCCATTTGACATGCTAAAGCCAGTTCTTTTTTAGCATCAAAATACAAAAAATCTTAGAAACTCTACTCGAGAATCATTTTTTCTGTGATTTAGCCCCTAAATTTTTTTTCAAATTAATNCACTCGAGAATCATTTTTTTTGTAAATTAGCCCCAACAATTTTTTTTGAATTTAAAATTTTTTTCAAATTAATAATAATCTTTAATTTATAATATACTTAGAAATGTTAAAGTGAATTTAGTTTTGGTGAATATTTTAATTTATATTTATTTACTTATAAGATAATAATATTATATTTTTCATATCATGGAAATAAATATTAATTAATATTTTAAATATCAGTTTTTTTTTTGTAAATTATTTCATTCCAATGACTTACGTAATCTTATTTTAAATGTTTATACAATATTAAAAATCTATTGTGCGTATTTCTCATTATGTAGCAAGTCTTGAGCTTTTATTATTTTAAAAATAGATATATTAGGTTTGTAAGCTTATGCGTACTTGGTAGCTAGTAGCAAGCTTAATGTCTTTGTTTTAACAAACTTGCAAAGCTTTGGGCCAATATTAAAGCATTCGAATAGTCAAACTTCAAAATGCTAAAATCAGCTATTTCATTGTGCTCTGCAAACATTTATTTATATTACACATTGAATGACATCTATAAAAAAAACCACATTAAAATAATTATTATATAAATAAGAAATTTCTTCTCAAGTGGGGAGACTATAATGGTAGGGTTTTTGATATGCATTGTAGTAATTAAATCTAAATGAGATAAAAATCAAATTAGTTGAAAATTCAAACTCAAATTGAAAACTCAAAGTGAATTAAGAAAAAAATTCATTAGTATTACCGTACATCACATTTCTACTGTGGATAAAAATTGAAATTTAAGCTAGTTCAATTTTTTTTTCTTTTCTTTTTTTTTCCAAGACCGGCATAAGTATGGACCACCCTGGAACTACCGTGAGGAATTACTTCAGGGCGGCTCACGCCGTCTTTAGAACTAACACCACTACGTTGTGAATCAGCCCGAAATTAATCAAGAACTGATTCACAACATGGGGAGGCCTCCCCCGTTAGCCGAATCCCAGAGTGGGATCCGTTACCCGGGTTGCACCACGTGGAAATGAAGGCAGAGATTTGTGTGGGGGCTAATACCTCACAAAAAACATAAAAACATAGAACATGAATGCCTAAGTCGGTAGCCTAAACCAGAGCCTCAGGTCCTCCCATGCCGGGCGGCGTGGCTGCCTTTGTTTTAGACGTTCCGCTTCCTCCTTCAACAAGATGGATTCGACGAACGCCATATTCTGTACCATACGTTATTTGACGGTCAAGAAGCTTATGATGTTCAAAAAGTATTCAAATCTTTTGATCTAGACGATTACCACAATTATGTGATTTTAAATATCAATAATATAATAAATAAAATAAAACCTAACTATTTTTAATTAATTTCAAATAATTTAATTAATAACCTAGGCTACAAATTGAGTATTAATGTTAAAACTGAAAAATATATCACATATTATAAGTTAAATGAAGATGATTTAAAACTTATTGAATATTTATACACAATCTCNTTAAATGAAGATGATTTAAAATTTATTGAATATTTACACACAATCTCAGATTCTAAAGCAATGAATTAACATGTATTTTACATATTATAAATATTTTTATCACCAAAACAAAATTCCCTTCTTAAAACACTAAATAATTAGATAATATCTTGACAAAATCAAATTATTGTACAGATTGTATATTAATACCAATACGCATGGCTTCTATTATAAGAAGTCAACTAGAGTTAAAGACGTCAGCTTCTTTAACCATTTATTAAAACAGTGATTAAAATCACTATGAAAAAATAACGCTTCGATGCAAATCATTAGACAGTGTTTAATTTTAAAAAATTGGTGTTATTCCAAAAGCTACACAATCTGCTAGTTCCTTATTAATATCCTGATTAAGATAAAGTATGTCGAATGAAAAAGGAATTATTAAAAAATATTATTTCTCATTAAAAAATTAGCGATTTTTAAATTTGTAATTTTTTTGGAGATTTCCTCCATACAAAAGGGAAAATTTTTCAATTTTTGAGGGTAATGTCTTCGACTAGATACGATTTGTGATCTTTTGACGTATCGTTGAAAGAAATAGGTTCGGTGAGAGCTGAGAATATGTGGTAACAGACACAAAAAAAAACATTATAGTAAAATTAATACCTTCTCAGCTTCGCATCGAACCTATTTCTTTCAACGATACATCAAAAGATCACAAATCGTATCTAGTCGAAGACATTACCCTCAAAAATTGAAAAATTTTCCCTTTTGTATGGAGGGAATCTCCAAAAAATTATAAATTTAAAAATCGCTAATTTTGTCATTTTTTCCACTTTTTTACTTAAAACTTCTATACCTTTTTTAAAAATCAACAAATCAACATAAATTTTTTTTTTAATAAAACCTTATATTTTTTCCTTTTATTTGATATCATTTTTTTTGAAAATCTAACACTTAACCTGCCCATTGAGGGGGATTTAAAATAGCAACTTTTTTACAAAAACTAACTTTTTCAACTTATTTTTTAAAAATGTTCCGGAAGGTCTGACACTTTTATATATATCTTAAATTAAAGCTTATGTCGTAACTCAAAAATAAAAATAAAAAAATAGAGTTCTAAAATATTTAAAAGGTGTCAGAAATGATTATTATTGTCGGTGTAAAAATGTGTAAGTGAGAGTTACTTTTGATTCGGGGTGTAATTCGAGGGTCATAAAATAACGATGTAAAAAATCTTACCTGGTAAATTCTCTGGTTCTTATAATTATCCTTATTGATGATATCGATGAAGATAATAAATAAAATACACAAATTCAGATTTTTAGTTCACAAATTAACACATAAAATTTCGACAATGACGATTGCTACGTTCGCAAAACTTAATGCGGAGCACGATAGAAAAGAGCGTAATGCGGACCACGAAAAGAATAGCCCAAATACAGAGCACGAAATGAATAGCGCAATACGGAGCATGAAATGAACAGCCAGGAGCAAGGGTTTGCTCTGGCTTTTTATAATATTTTTTTACCCCCAAAAATCGTCACTGTCGAATTTTTAGTATAATTGTTTATTGTTAAGTAAGCATTAAAAACAGAGATCAATACAGATGAATAGAACATAAATTATTTTGACGTTTACATATATAACATTAACATGTTTTTTTTTACAAGCAAGACGAAAATTGATACAATGCATTTAACTATTAATAGTAGAATAACAAAGATGACAAACATAATATATAGATTTTATTTCGGTGAGGAAGGATTTTTAAAGTAATTATTAATTGATTTATGATCGAACCGCATACACTACAATGTAGTTAAACAGTGTGAGTCTTTTGACTATTTCTCTTAAATGTCTATCTAAGTTTTTGTTCGAAAAAAGGATCATGTCCTTGTAAGAATATAATGTATAATGAAACAAGTTAAAATGTACCACTTCTATCCATAGAAATGGTGATTATTTGAAATGAAAAAAATATATACTAATAAAAACTAAAAAGATAACATTGTTGAGTACATGAACAGGGTATTTTAGTGTTGTCTCGTATAAAAATAATAGTGACGATTATATTACGACACTTATGTAATGTTCTTTATAATACAAACAAAAAATTTCGGACTTTATTTTATCTTCACGTTGAAAATGGATACCGAATGCTATTTTTGTGTGAAAATTTTCGATTTTGTATTTTACATTTTTAACTTTATTATGCTANTTTTATATTTTTAACTTTATTATGCTATAACTTTTTGAAAGATGTATGGATCAATATAATTTTTTTTTTATAGATGCATGATGTCTTTACCTATCTTTTGGTATATATTTTTTTTATATCTGACCCTTTACCTGCCCACAGGGGCGGATTTAAAATGACCACTTTTTCACAAAAAATTTACTTTTTCAACTTAAATTTTGAAAGTGTTCCGGAAAGTCTGACACTTTTATATATATCTTAAATTAAAGCTAATGTAATGTTCTTTATTATGTAAAAAAAAATTTCGGACTTTATTTTGTCTTCACCAAACGGTGAAAATGGCTACCAAATGCTATTGTGTGAAAATTCTCGATTTTGTTTTTTATATTTTTAACTTTATAATGCTATGACATATTGAAAAGTGTATGGATCAACATTATTTTTTTATGAGAAATAATATTTTTTAATAATCCCTTTTTCATTCGACATACTTTATCTTAATTAGGATATTAATAATGAACTAGCAGATCATGTAGCTTTTGGAATAATCCACCAATTTTTTAAAATTAAACACTATCTAAAGATTTGCATCGAAGCGTTTTTTTTTTATAGTGATTTTAATCACTGTCAGATATCATAATAGTTGATCTAACTATGCCACGTCACCACTGAGCCACGATCCCCCTGTGCTGGGTTTTTTTTAAATTAAAAGGTCATAACTTTTTCAAAACTAAACAAATCAATATAATTTTTATTTTTATAGATGCATGATATCTTTATCTATTATTTGATATATTTTTTAATAAATTGGACTCTTTATTTGACCACAGAAGGGGATTAAAATTACAACTTTTTCACAAAATAATTAACTTTTGAAAATGTTCCGGAAAGACTGACATTTGTATATATACCTTAAATTAAAGTTTATGTATTATACTTTAATTTTAAAAAATAAATTTGACCACTTAACTTGTCTTCATGGTAAAAATGACAACCGCATGCAAAAATAGGCTATTATTGTGAAAAAATTCTTGATATTATATTTTACATTTTTTAACATTATTTAGCTATAACCTTTTAGAAAATGCATAAATCAATTATATTCTTCAATGATAAATACTTTATGTATACCTATTTCATTCGACATACTTTTTTTTTAAATCGGACCATTTCCTTTTATAATGTCTTAATAAAATGTTTTTAATTATTTTTTATTCTAATAAATTATTTCAAAAGAAATAATAATAATTTCTATGTAATTCTTGGTGTTTAAATAAATGATACAGTTGAAATATTCAGAACTATTTTCCTTATAGTTATATCCTATAGTTTTTAACTAATTAGTGACAATATAAAAAATTATTGGTGTTGGAAAACGTATAATTGCTGATTCTAAATTAGCACGAAAAATTGAATTATTAAAGTATCTTTTTTACTCAGATGAAAATTTTTTGCGGACCATTTATTTATATTTAACAACAATTTATTAACTCTTTTTAACAACTTTGTTTTAATTGATTCATTTAGTTAAAGTGAATCATTAAAATTAATTAAGTTCTGAATATTTCAATTGCAGAATCTTTTTAAACACCAAAAGTTACTTGGAAATGATTATTATGATTTCTATTTAAGTGTTTTATTACGATGAAAATACAAAAAATATTGAGATTTTTTGATAAATTTACCATAAATAGTAATTATAAAACTTCCTAAATGCACACTAATCTTAAAGATACAATTTTTTTAATTCTCATAAAATTTTTTGATGTAAATTTCAAACTTGCAATTAAGCTAAAAAAGTTTTGACAACATATTCAATTATTTTTACTATAAACTTTCACAAAACTTTATCAAACATTTTTCATCAACTTTAAATAACCAAAAAAATAGGTTAAAAATAAAATTTTAGACTGATTATTATTAACATATTAAAAATTTAAATTTTAAAACATAAAATTTTAGATTTTCAGAAACATGTTGTTGCAGTTTTCACACATATTAAGTTTGATAGTATTTTATTGACTTCTATAGTATTTATAATCCATCAAATTATTAGTACTAATATTGAAACTCTTATGGTACATATAAATTAAAATAAAATTTATCTTTCAAGCCACTCAAATATCAATAATATTGATATTAATGAAGTATTCCCAATTAATACTCGATAAGATCTTAAAACATTCGAATTCAAACTCAAGATAAATGAAAATGACTTCAAATACATACTTGTAAGTAAAATGACTTTTTATTGCTTTTCTTATTATTGATACATACATTAATGCCTTTAGAATGACAAAATTCTACATCAAAAGTTGAAGTTCCATTTAAATACTTTCTTAGTTTATATCATTTTTTTGTATATTAGTTAATATTATTATTACATAACGACAAAAGATCATCTAAATAATTCTTACTAAAATTAACAAACTATTATTTATTATAGTATTAAAAAAAATTCTTATGGATTTACAATAGCAATATTCAGTTGTTGTAGAATACAGTTCATCAGAATTTAATAAACTAGCAGATTTCTTCCAAAATAATTATAATGTTTATGTATTTATTGGTTTCTTTTAGTTCAATATTTTCTAAATTTATCATTCATCAAGCATCTTATATATCGTATCTTTAATCAAAGTACTGAGAGGGTACAAAATTTTTATATCAAATATTTTTCTTTTTGTTTGATAATTTTCTTTAAACCTACTTTTTTAAATCAAATTAAAGCCAATACAATGTACTTGTAGATAAAAAAAAAAAAATATAGAAAATCTTGATTTCTAGTTGCTGCTATCCTATTGAGCATTATAACCAAAAATCTTTGTAAAAATTAAAGTTAGCTTAACCACTGTTAGATATTAATCAATAATTATTGATTTATAAAATGAGAGATTATAATAACAATCTAAAAATGCCTCAATTCTACTCTGCAGAATTCCAATTATGCTTTCCTTTTTTTATTTGTCTTGAATTTTTATTAGATACAAATCATTCATAAATCAACAAAAGTATTTTTGTTTTTCTAGATAAGAAAATTATCTTTGCTCACAACTACCAAAAGTTTTCTCTAAGAAATTCACTACCAATAAAAAAAAACCCAGCACAGGGGGGTCGCGGCACAGTGGTGACGTGGCATAGTTAGATCAACTATTATGATATCTGACAGTGATTAAAATCACTATAAAAAAAAAACGCTTCGATGCAAATCTTTAGATAGTGTTTAATTTTAAAAAATTGGTGGATTATTCCAAAAGCT
>NW_026099572.1:48297580-48350309 GCF_025091365.1 Daktulosphaira vitifoliae | reverse complement strand
GAGTGACACCTCCAGCGAGGTGGCTCCTTAACCTAAGTTAAAACTAAATATTTTAAATTAAGTCATATGGTTTATGACGTTTAAGACGTCTGATGTCTTCGGAGTTATCCAAAAGTTGGATGGTTGCTGTGTTAATGTGGTTCGTTAATCTCACCTCATGTTTGCGAGCAAATCTCTTAATTTCTTCTGCTACTGTAGGCAAAATCAAATCACGGTGTATAATGTCATTTCTATCGTACCGATAAGCTGAAACGATGGTACGGAGTGCAACATTTTGGCATCGTTGAATAACATCAATATTAGACTTACTAGTACAACCCCACAGTTGTATACCGTAAGTCCAAATTGGTTTTATGATAGCTACGTAAAGTAGACGTTTGTTATTTAATGAAAGTTCGGAATGTTTCCCGATCAACCAGTATAACTTTTTCATTTTTAGTTTTATTTGCAAACTTTTCTGGCGTACATGGTGTTTCCAATTAAGACGTGAGTCTAAGTGCATTCCTAGGTATTTAGCCGAATCTTTTTGTGGGATAATTTGATGATTCATTTTGATAGGAATATTATTGGTATTACGAAGTGTATAATTGACATGTACTGATTTGTCACTATTGATTTTAATTTTCCAACGTCTTGTCCATAAGAAGATATTATTGATCGAGTTTTGTAATTTACCAGTTGCAGACTGTTGACTATAACTGGTTGCTAATACAGCCGTATCATCAGCGAACATGGCAGTTGTCGTATCATTGGTTGATGGAATGTCAGCANATACAGCCGTATCATCAGCGAACATGGTAGTTGTCGTATCATTGGTTGATGGAATGTCAGCAGTATAAAGTAAATACAAAATAGGTCCTAAAACACTACCTTGTGGTACTCCTGCTGTTATAGTTTTCCAATCTGTAACAGCTTGCTCATGCATTACCCGAAACTCTCGTTCAGTCAAGTAAGATTCTAATAACGCGCACCAAGTGTGTGGTAGTTGTTCTCTTAATTTTATAAATAGTCCTTCATGCCAAACTTTATCAAACGCCTGCGCAACGTCTAAGAAAACTGCACAACAGTACTTTTTCTCTTCAAGAGCCTGGTTAATAACATTGGTAACTCGGTGAACTTGATCAATTGTAGAGTGCTTATTGCGGAAACCAAATTGGTGGTCAGGTAAAAGTTGCTTTTCTTCAATCAATGGTTTTATCCTTTTAAGAAGAACTTTTTCAAAAAGCTTAGATAAACAAGGTAAGAGTGATATTGGCCGGTAAGATGTTACCTGATCTGGTGGTTTACCTGGTTTTAGTAACATTATGACCTGAGCTTTTTTCCATAGTTTTGGAACGTATTCAGTTCGTAAAATTGCATTGAAGATGTATGTAAGATAAATAATCGCCTTCTTAGGCAATTCTTTTATCATTCTCGGGCTGATTTCATCGTAACCTGGTGCTTTTTTTACATTGATGTTGTTATCAATTTCTTGCGCCACTTCTAATGGTGAAAAATATTTTATTTTCTCCCGATTTCTATCTAATTGTAAACTATAGAGTCCGTCAAGTTCTGAGACTATATTATTAGGTTTAAATACAGTCTCTAAGTAACATGCATATACTTCAGCTTTTTCATATTCACTTCGTGCCCACGTGCCGTCTTCTTTGCGAATAGGTGGCACGTGTGTTAAAGGCCTTTTTAGTCGTTTAGTAGCTTTCCACAGAGAGTAGTCAGTATCTTGGGTTGCAGAAAGTTCGCTCAAGTAAGTTTTAAAAGTTTCGTTTTTCATTTCTTTTATTTTGTTGTGGAGTAACCGACTGATGTGGTTCCACTTTTTTTTGTCAGTAGGATGTCTCGTTCTATGCCACGTTCTCCTAGCTTTTCTCTTTTGTTGTACCAACTCTCTGATTTCTATTGGGTAGGTGATCTCTCGTATTCTTTCTACTGCAGCCTTAGGTGTTGCAGTTTTCACTGAGTTAATTATATTATTGGTAAAATTATGAACTGCCAAGTCAATGTCACTGGATGTTTGAAGTTTAACGGAAAGCGAAAGTGAATTTTCAAGTAACGTTCTGAATAAATCCCAGTTAGTTTTCTTAGTCGTTAAAAATACTTTTTTTTGTTTCATAATAACGTTTGTGCTTTGAGTGAGTAGTACGGGTGTATGATCGGATGTTAACTCATTGAGTCCTTCAACTTTTACATAATTAGAGGAAATACCTTTCATCACGTAAAAGTCTAGTAGATCAGGAATTTTGTTAACGTCAGAAGGCCAATAAGTTGGCTCTCTTGTAGAGACAGTTATCGCGTTTAAGCTATTTATTACTTTAAACAAAGAATTACCTTTAGGGGAGTTTAATCTCGAGCCCCAATGTTTATGTTTAGCGTTCCAGTCTCCTCCGACAATAAACCTATCGCCTAGAGTCTGAAAAAATTCGAAAAGATTAACTTCATTAGCACCTCCTTGTGGTGGACAGTATATGGCTGTGACAGTGAGGTCATTGGCCCCGTCGTTTATTCGTACACTTGTTGCTTGTAAATGATTTTCCGAGAACTTATCTAGCTCATAGTGCTTAATAGACTCTTTAATAATTATAGCTGTACCTCCACGTGCTCTGTTGGTTGGATGAATGGTGGTATATGTAATATAATTTTTTATTTTAAAAAAAGTCCAGGATGTAAAGTGAATTTCAGAGATAAGAGCAATATCTATATTTTCATGATGTAGAAGGTTTTCTAATTCAAGTTTTCGCTGTACTAGCCCATTAGCGTTCCATGCAATAAACCGTATGGTACGGGTCATTTTTTATTATTTTTACGCTTGTTTTTAGGTTTAGGTTGGTTGTTTTCTAACCTGTCTAATCTTTCAGTTAGCATTGCTAATGTTTGAGTAATACTAGCTAAGGAATTTATAACTTCCACAAAGGGTACTTCCTCATTTTTCACATGATTTTTTTGTTCGAAAGTTTGGGGTATCTTTAAGTTTTGGACTGATGAACCAGCCATTTCAGCGTATGATATGCTGGTTGTAACAGATTTCGCTGGTTTACTTTGTAGTCTTTGAACTGCTGTAGTTTTTTTTGGGTGAGAAATTTCAACTGCTTTTTTATACGCAGCGCAGCCTTTCCAATTTGCGGTATGATTTTCTCCACAATTGGCACATTTTGATTTGGTCTTTTTGGATTTTGTGCAATCAATTGACCTGTGTTTTTCTCCGCATTTTACACAATTAGGAGATTTGTGACAATAATTTAAAGTGTGTCCAAATAATTGGCAGTTCTTGCACTGTGGAACTCCTTTTGTTTTCTTTGGTGGCTCCACTTTAATAATTTGGTGACTAAGCTTTTTTAACTGGTATATGTCTTTATTATTATCTTGAGGCTCTAGATCAACAAAAAATAATGGTAGACGAATAAATGTCCAGTCACTATTTTTATTTTTAGAGTCAACTTTTTTTTTAATTTGTATATTTGATACATGATTGGCCAAGTGTCCTTGGTCTGAAAGATCGCGCTTTATATCACATATGTCAGTTTCAGGGTGTAATCCCCGGATTACTACCCTAAACATTTTTTCAGATTTAAGTTGGTACCTATGGTATTCAATTTTTTGCTCTTCTAAAATTTTAACAGTAAGGCGAAATTGATGTTCGTCTCCCGTTAAAATCTTTATATCACCGTCGGCTAAGGTTTTAAGTTGTTGCTCATGACCAGAAGCCTCTTCGATTGCTAGATTATCAATGAATTTTTTAATATCATTGACCCCACATGCTGTAATAGGTGGAGGTTTGTAGATTTTAGTAGAAGTTCTCGCCACTTCTTTTGTTACTTTAAGGATTTTTTTTGGTGAACTTGTGTTAATTTCCTCATTTCCTTTAATTTGACTTAATTGACATTTTAATTTTTCGTTACTTTCTTGAAGTTCTGCTATTATTTTTTTAAAATTTTCAATGTCAGTATTTATTTGTGTCCAAATATCATAGCTGACAGTTATATTTTTTTCTTGCGCTGTGGAGACATTTCCGTATGTATCCATTTGTATAATATAGTTGTATTATACACAATGTAATTTGATGCCACTATTGTGACCCACTTAATTAAAAAAAAATCTATTAAAAACACTTACCAACGTCCNATCTATTTAAAAACACTTACCAACGTCCTTAAGTCCGCGGTTTGCATTATACGCACATATAAAATTTAATAACAATAACACACAGGTTTCACGAGAGCGAGACCGAAACATACGTGCTGATTGTTTGATTAACAATTAGCAACTGAAATGAAAGATGTATATGAATACTACTCCTTATAAAAAAATTGTACTGATCCATACATTTTTCAAAAAGTTATAGCATAATAAAGTTAAAAATGTAAAATACAAAATCGAAAATTTTCACACAAAAATAGCATTTGGTAGCCATTTTCACCGTGAAGATAAAATAAAGTCCGAAATTTTTTTTTTCCATGATAAAGTATTTTATATTAGCTTTAATTTAAGATATATATAAAAATGTCAGACTTTCCGGAACATTTTCAAAAGTCAAGTTGAAAAAATTAATTTTTTGTGAAAAAGTTGTCATTTTAAATCCCCCCTTGTGGGCAGGTTAAGGGTTAAATTTATGAAAAAAATATACCAAATGAAAGGTAATGATATTATGCATCTATATAAAAAAGAATTATATTGATATGTTCATTTTTGAAAAAGTTATAGCACTTTTAAGTAAAAAAAATTGAAAAAATTTCGAAAATTAGCGATTTTTAAAAGTGTAATTTTTTTGGAGGTTTCCTCCATTTACGGGGAACGAGGGAATTTTTTTCAATTTTTGAGGGTAATGTCTTCGACTAGATACAATTTGTGATCTTTTGACGTATCATTGAAAGAAATCGGTTCGGTGAGAGCTGAGAAAAAGTGGTAACAGACANATGCAATCGGTTCGGTGAGAGCTGAGAAAAAGTGGTAACAGGCACAAAAAAAAAAAAAACACATCTTAGTAAAACCAATACCTTCTCAGCTTCGCATCGAAGCTAAAAAACTGGAAAATACATCTAAAACACTAATTAATTTTTAATACCTATGTAATTTTGATGACTAATATAAAAAATTAATATTAATATAGTAATTTAGATAGGAAAATTTTTTTAATAATGACATATTTTTAAAAACAAGTGCAAAAGTTATTTACAATTATGTATCTAAAGAACCTGGGTAATTATTTTTTATCATTTTACTTTTTACTGTTATTCAGCTCTCGAAAATAAATTAATAATCTTTTATCATTTTTAAGTAGCTTCATAAATATCTCATCTTAAATCTACAAATTATTCAAAACAAGAAAATTATTTTAATATGAAATAATTTGATGTTTTTTTTTATAGACATTTAAATTTATAAGTTGGAGATTATGTCACCTTATTACGGAAAATTAATATAAATTGGTATCTAGGAGAAAAAGAAGGAAATGTAGGTTTAATTTATCAACCATGCATACAGGTATGCACTTAAAATTTTTAATTGTGTTTAATTTTAATTATTTTAAATACAAGTTCTCTTACTTATTTACAGTCAACCATTGATTAAATTATAAGTAATTATCCCATATATTTCATGATTTAAATAAAGATTTATTATTATTTGTACTAACATAAAATACTAATTCCAATATCAGTTAAAATGTGGTAGTTGAATATATATACAGGTTATAACCTAGACTATTATTTTGGAAAAATATTATTAAATAATCAATAAGTATAAATTTATTTAAAAACTTATTGATTCTTTCTATGTAAAAGCATAATACTATTTAGCTAATATATACCATGAAAAAAAAAAATCTATGTTTTGCAATCATTTTAAGTTAAAATAAAAACAATTATAGTCATTGTTGTAGTTTGGGGGGGTGATCCTACTAAAAATTTAGGAAATTTTTTTCAGTGTGTAAAATTTGTGTGTTGAATCATAGTAATATATATTTAAGCTATTATGATGGACAAACAATTGAATTTTTCAGCTAAATGAAAAATCAACCATGCCATGAAATTTCTTTGAAAATTTTATAATGGAATTATACTTAACAAAAAAAAGTATTTGTATTAGAATTTTGGGTAAAATAATTTGGTATGATCTATATTTTGGTTTTTGATGTTTTCTAAAAGTTATTTTGGAAACTTCCTAATTTTAGACTAAAAAAAGGAAGATCCAAATTTTTATATTATATTATAGGTAATATTTATTACCACAAATAATTTTCAAGTTTGATTAAATATTCTAATTCTTTAAATACTATATTTACCCCTAATAATCTGCATATTTTTTTAAAATTTAATATAATTTGTTAAACGCAAGCAATAACCACTCGATAATGTACATACTTTATACTATTCCACAAATTTAAAATGAACTTATTTTAATCAGTATTAATTACACAGGTGTAATCTGGGAAAGGCTCTGCCAGCTTTACACAATTTTAGCACCCCTGCAATTACGTATTCATAAGGGTGGGTTAGTAGGGCAATACCTCATCTTTGAGAGAAGTTTTTACCTTATGGATATTTTTTACTCTATGAGATAAATAAAAATATTTATGTGTAAACTTCTTTTTCTTATCAACCAAAAAAAAATATTTTTTTTTATAACTATTATCAGATTTTTTATCGCAAATACTTAAACTATTATGGTTACAGTAGTTTATGGTAAATCATAAATTCTAAATATGGTATAATATTCTTAAAAGTTAAGTTATGACTTTAATTTTGTTTTAACAAAAATTGAATTTAAGTAATGTAAATTATGTTACAATTGATGCATAAAAAAAAAACATTATATTCATGTTTTTATTTTTTTATTTTTATAAAATGTTATTTAAAACTAAAAGTTCTAGTAAATTTTCAAAATTATATTTGCTACAAAATACATTTATGTACATATTATATTTATAATATATTAAATAAAGAAANTTTTTAATATTTTTTAGTTTTTTAAATTAATAATATTTTTAATATAGTTTTAATTTTACTTAAAGAAAGATAACATGTATTGACTATTGTTAATTTTAATAAAAGGAAAATAGTTTTCATTATATTTTTCTATTACTATTGGTTTTACTATATAATAAATCTATTATTTAAATAATATCTAATTGAAGATACTACTGTCAAAACTTAAAAATTCTCTCATACCTGGTAAATGGGTGGGAGAATTATCCCAACAAATTACGATTTTTATAAATCAGTAAATTTCGATTTATTTTAACTTTAATATATAAAATAATGAACTTTTTGAAAGATAAATGAATGCTAATGAAATTTTTTTTTTTTAATACTAACGTTAAAAACATCAAATCGGTGAGAGCTGAGAAAAAGTAGTTAAAGACAATAAATAAATAAAAACATCATAGTAAAATTATCAGCTTCTCAGCTCGATATAAGATAAAAAAAAATATTAATTATACTGTAGATAGAGGAATTAATTACTGTTTAAATACTTTTCAAAACACGGTCTTCATGTTTTAAAACTCTTAAAAACATTTGTAGTAGTCGCATTGGATTATCTTAAGTTTTACTTAAAAAATAAAAAAATATATGCATTTTAAAATATTTTACATCATAGAGCTCAATGAACTAAAATTTAGTTGTACAATTCAATACAGGAGGGCAAAAACATCGTACGTCTAATGTAATTTCTTCAAAAGAATAATTTTTATAATTGAAAAGTACACTATACACTTTAATTGGGGGAAAAAAATAGTGTTAATCATTTGTCTTTTCTCTTACAATTGTTGTTTCAGCTTCAGTTTTTCAGACAGGAACAAACATGTTTAATTGGCTTAAAAATAAGAGAACGATTTATCTAAAACAATGATTAGTCCAAAATAAAATTTGAAAAATTATTTTAAAAACTATAAACATTTTTACACTTTTGCTGGATGAAAGAAAATTTTTAGAAATGTTTACAGATAATAATAAACAAATGATTACTTTACTTGCATTCTTTATCTTAAGTGTTAATAACTATTCAATTACTGGTAGNTATCTTATGTGTTAATAACTATTCAATTACTGGTACAAAAATGGTTATTGGCTGTTCATTAAATAGATCATTTCCTTATTTTTTAACTATTTCAAAAGAGCTGACAATGCCTCTGAAAAATTATCGATACAGCAGAAATAATGCTTTTCTAAATAAATACATGTATTTTTTAAAATTTTTAATTAAGATTTATAGGATACTTTTAAATAGAAAATAATATATCTTTTTTTATACTCTTCCTTGAGATATAGTTAACGGATCAGTGTGTAAAATAACCTTAAATTATTCTTATATGTATTTATTTTGTGATATTTTATGCAAACCGTAATTCAGGTACAGCTAATAGGGTTGATAATTACTTTAGATCCTTGTACATTCACCAGTCTTTTGTAAAAAGTGATTAATTTATTATGACACTTTTAGATTTAATCCTAATTTAATAACTATTAGGATAGCTATTAGTTATTAGAATATATTCTTCTTAGTTAAGTTTATCAAAAAGATTCTTAAATATTGTTTTTCATATCAAATCTTAATATTAATCATTTATTTAAAAAATAAATAGTACTAGTTAAAGATTATAATCTATTAAGTCCAATCTGCAATAATTATTAAAGTTTCGACATACTTATTTAATAAATAATAAGACAAGGTTTTTAAGTTATTTAGGAGACTTTATTTATATTTTTTATAAAAATAATTAATTTAAATGCGGACAAAAACCCGACCGGGCGAAAAACCGCATCTGCAATTAAAAGGGAAGCCAAACAAGAGAAAAATGTAATCCGACAAAAAAGCACACCTAACACCATAGGAGAGAACGCGTGAAGCGTTTGTTACTTACATACGTGTCTGTTGTGGATTCTTGTTCATTCTTAACTGATTTCCTGTTTTTACTTTGATTAGACATTTACATAAAATNAATTACATACGTGTCTGTTGTGAATTCTTGTTCATTCTTAACTGATTTCCTGTTTTTACTTTGATTAGATATTTACATAAAATCTATAAACTATTTAGATTATTTATATTTATTTGCTTATAGCTAAATTACTTTTAATAAATTAAAATTTATTTAATTTTTATTGTATTACCTCGAACAAATTCTATGATATCTTCAGCGTATTTAATATAATCAATTATTTTTGTTTTGTTTCTTATTTTATGGCTGAAATAAATACTACTGATCCAGTGCTGGCCAAGTACTGTTATTATATTATAATATAATATTCTATCACCTCCAATATTAATCCAGTATTGACACTGCACTACGCTTGGGAACTGATGTAAATATAAGCGAGTGAATTTTGGACTACTAATATATAATTTTATAAAAGTCTTGTCTAAAATTTTCATAAACTATAAATGCATTCTATTAAAAATGTATATTTCAGTATAAATAAAATATATTTTTGAAAATTAACAACACATGGCCATTGTAGATACAAGATAAAGTAATTTAAATTAATTGAACTCACTTATTTAATTTTATATTTGTCAAATGATGTGTATCAAGATTTGAAATTAATTTTAATTACTTAATGAATTGAGTGAATATTTAACTGTAATACTTAGATTTTTTTAGTTCATGTGTTCCTCAAATAAATACAATATTTTTGTTTCGTTAAAGGTCATGCTAGGTTCAGAAGGATTCAATGGATTTTTACCAATGTGTCTAAATTCCTAGATTTGGCACTGTTAACGAAACAAAAAACATTGTCTTTACGATGCTTTGTAACTATGTATTAGAAACGTATTATGTGCCAATATTAAAGCATTCGAATAGTCGCCTATCAAAATGCCAATATCAGCTACTTTAACACGTTCTAAAAACATATATGTTGAAAAATTTTTTTTTTAGTTCATGTATTCCTCAAAGAAATACAATACACCTATTTCGTTACAGGTCATACTAGTTTCAAAAGGATCCAATGGGATTTTTTCCCATGTGCCCAAATTCATAGATTTGACACTGTTAACGAAATGANCCTAGATTTGGCACTGTTAACGAAACAAAAAACATTGTCTTTACGATGCTTTGTAACTATGTATTAGAAACGTATTATGTGCCAATATTAAAGCATTCGAATAGTCGCCTATCAAAATGCCAATATCAGCTACCTTAACACGTTCTAAAAACATATATGTTGAAAAATTTTTTTTTTAGTTCATGTATTCCTCAAAGAAATACAATACACCTATTTCGTTACAGGTCATACTAGTTTCAAAAGGATCCAATGGGATTTTTTCCCATGTGCCTAAATTCATAGATTTGACACTGTTAACGAAATGAAAAACATTGACTTTACAATGTTTTGTAACTATATATTACGAACGTATTATGTGCCAATATTAAAGCATTCGAATAGTCGCCTATCAAAATGCCAATATCAGCTACTATAACTCGTTCTAAAATCATATATGTTGTACAATTATATTTTTAGTTCATGTGTTCTTTAATAAATACAATGCTCCTCTTATTTCGTTACAGACCATACTAGGTTCAAAAGAATCCACTGGGATTTTTCCATTGTGCCTAAATTTCTAATATGACACTGTTAACGAAACGAAAAACATTGATTTACAAAACATTGTGCCAATATTAAAGCATTCGAATAGTCACCTATCAAAATGCCAATATCAGCTACTTTAACACGTTCTAAAAACATATATGTTGAATAATTTTTTTTTTAGTTCATGTATTCCTCAAAGAAATACAATACACCTATTTCGTTACAGGTCATACTAGTTTCAAAAGGATCCAATGGGATTTTTTCCCATGTGCCCAAATTCATAGATTTGACACTGTTAACGAAATGAAAAACATTGACTTTACAATGTTTTGTAACTATATATTACGAACGTATTATGTGCCAATATTAAAGCATTCGAATAGTCGCCTATCAAAATGCCAATATCAGCTACCTTAACACGTTCTAAAAACATATATGTTGAAAAATTTTTTTTTTAGTTCATGTATTCCTCAAAGAAATACAATACACCTATTTCGTTACAGGTCATACTAGTTTCAAAAGGATCCAATGGGATTTTTTCCCATGTGCCNCTTACCTAATTTTAAGTCTAAAAAACACGTTTAGACCTAAATTTTTTAATAATAAATGCTCGCGTTGCATTGTATGCTGATTTAATTTTACTTTTAATAGTTCTTTTTGTCTTACCTATATACCGATAACCTTTTCCGAAAAATTTACTTGATGAGATATTAACATCATCATGTTTGCCATCATTATCGTTGATTGAGTTTTCAATGATATTTGAATGTTTAACATCTTCATCTGACTTATTACTGTGATTTTCTACATCATTGCGCTTACTAACATAATCGTTGTTTGAATTTTCATGATGATCAGACTGCGTATGTGTGATTTCTTTTGCAATGATTTGGGTATCAGTTATATTTAAATGTTCAACTCCATTATCTGATTTATTTATGTGTTCCATATCATTGTGTATACTATTATGATCGTTGTTTGAGTTTTCATGATAATCAAACACTTTATATAAAATTTCTTCTAAAATGATTTGTATTTCAGTTATATTTAAATGTTTCACTTCATCATTTGATTTATTTATGTGTTCCACATTATTGTGTTTACTATCATGATCGTTGATTGAGTTTTCATGATAATCAGACAGTTTATATAGAATTTCTTCTAAAATGATTTGTGTTTCACTTATATTTAAATTTTTAACTTCATCATCTGATTTATTTATGTGTTCCACATTATTGTGTTTACTATCATAATCGTTTTTTGAGTTTTCATCATGATTAATCTGAGCATATGTGACTTCTTCATCAATGATACCTGTATGAGTGATAGTTAAATGTTTAATTTCGTCATTTGACTTAGATGATGATTCCAGGTTATCATTTTTACCATGATAGTCATTACAAGTCTTTTCAATAGTCTTTCCTTCAGTATAATATGTCTTATATGTTTTTTTTAAGTTATCATTCCACTTTTTAATTATTTCTTCGTCTGAAACTCCATTATTTAACATCCAAATAATTACGTAGTCCGGCTTATTTAAATTTTTGAATGTTTTATTAGGTAATGTAAATTTTTTCATGTCTTTTGGTGCTTTATAAACAAGAGTAGTTTTAACAAACTTTCCTAATACACTGTATTCCCAACAGGCTGTTTGTTCACAGTTCATAATTGAGTCTAATATTCTTTTATACAACACATTTTTTTTTGGCCTCNTATTTTATACACAACATTTTTTTTTGGCCTATTGTTTATGTACATTTTAACTTTATGTAAAGGACAAGCTTCGAAGAGAAACAGTTGCCGATGGTTAATATTTAATTCTTTGTAACTCCCAATTTTGTATATTTGATATTTCATTGTGTGAAATGAATCATCATCATATTTTTCACCTTGTTGAATAAATTTCGTCATTATATTAAAAGCAGTATTATTATCTATTATACTTAAATTTGTGTCATAGTTTGTTTGTCTAATATGCATCAAACATTGGATGATCTTTGGTATATTTTTTTTATCATTTTTTAATATTTCCTCTATAATAGCTACCGGTGGTATTTCATCAACTTCTTTCAATAGTAATTCTTTATTGACTAAGTTTTCTCCTTGCTTGTACCTATCTGGCACTAGATCAGTAACATTCTCATACATTCGTTTTTTGACGAGTGCTTCCAGTAAAACTATATCGATTTCCATGTTTAGGAACTGTTTTAGTTCATCTGGATTAGCAGTATGTCTTAAAGTCATCATATTGTAATATTTTAATTATTATTATTAATTTTAAATCGAATAACTTTTTATAAATGATGGTTTTTTATTATACAATCTTTTGTTGACTTAAATTAAAATTAGTTGTCATGGAATGGAATGATTTTTATATATTATTTTGTATCCAAAAATAGCTTTTTATTCTAGACACTATAATTTCTTTAATATATAAAATTAATATTTTCTCTGCTTCGCATCAAAGCTAAATTTTTAAAAATATTTAATTCGAATGCTATAAAAATGATTAAAAAATCTCGTATACCAAACACATAGTTAGACACATGTAGTTTATATCCTGGTTTTTTTAGTAATATTTTTGGCCTCTGAATAGTTTTTATTTTTAAATTAATTTAAAAAAAATTGTTTAATAAAATATAAAATTCACATTAAGGTTTCTTTTAATACGATTTTTTATGATAATAGAATTAATTCTAATGGATATACAGGAATAATTTGAAAAAGACCACACAAGCATGTAAAATTCTTTTACATTCAATTTTGACAATGTTCCGTAACGTCTTACAAATTTTAACATATATCAAATTTAAGCTCTTGAAATATAATTCAATTATGAGAAAATAGCCGTTAAGTTCTTACAAATTAACAGATTTACATCGAACCATTTTTTAGGATGTGATGTAAATTATTGTCAGATATCACCTATACTTGTCATCACTGTGCTTTGATTTTTTCTATTAATAAATGTTATATGTATGCCAATGGAAATAAACTTCATCATCAATAATCATTATATGACTAATAGTACAATATAATAAATCTAATAGTTTTAGCTGAATAAAAACTTTTATTAAATAATACATTTTAATAATGTTTGTTGAGAAAACTTACAATTTTTAATTTATAACCTTAACACATAACAATATATAAGCCACAAAAAAATTAATTAAAGTAGTTACAAATTTAATACTCTATTATTTAAAAAAAATATATATTTCGATAGAAAAATATTTTACTTATAATNGTATCACACAGGACGTAAGGTAAGTACAATTTAACTTATGCTTTCGAACTCCCAACAATCTATTGCGTGATAAACCATTAATAATTAATGAGAGAAACAATTAATGAGAAAATTAATTTAAATAAAATTGAAGACAATTAAATCTAATTAAAATTACAAAAACTTATAATAAATAATTGATTATAACATTTTACCAAGTACCTCCTAATTTCTTTTTATATTTAACCTACGCTTTCTCATTCACATTTTTATACGCTAAATTTTTCTTTTTTCTCTTCTTTCTTTTTATTTTTGGTTTATTACAGACCACGCAATGATACTTATGAAGATATACGTATTTTTATTGTTATTTTTTTGTTTTGGCGATGATTGTGCCTTAGCAATACCACGTTGATAAATTTCTACAGAGATAAATATTTTTGATTTTTTTTTCCAGGCCAGAGGGAGTTTTAATAATATTAGTGTTAATTTCTCAATAGAACATACTTCTCAATAAAATATATCTACTTAATTAAAATCAAAATAAGGTGTTTTTGATTTTAAAACAATATTCATTTTTTTTTTTTACGTTTCAATATTTCTACTTTTTTACGTTTAACGTTAAAAGGGTTCGAAACATAATTCACTTTCATATGCAGTTTTTTAAAAGGAGGTTATGATTATTTTTTTCTTACATAGAGTTTTTTAGCTTCTTGAAAGAATGTGGCACAATAATTTATTTATATATATATTTATTTATAAATTTAACGGGCTTAGCCATTTTAACAATATCATGTTATTTAACAATTTCATAAAATTAATATCAGTATAATATAATTCTTAAAGATTCAATAGAATATTTGAAATAATATATCGCAACCCTAGATCTAAACTGTTGTAACTCAAAAATGCGATTTTTGAGATAATGTTCATTTTAGGATTTCTGATTCTATTACCTACATGAGAATAAAACCGTAGTAACTATATCTTGTTTGGTTTCTAATAGAAAGCTCTAGAAGACAGTTTACTTGAATGACAGCATGCAAGTTTCATATCAGTTTGGTTATGATTCTGTCATAAAAAATAAGATATAGGACAAGGATATGGATATTAATTATAATAATAAAAAGAATGAAGAGAAATATTTATAATGAAGGATGATAAAGGAAATAAAATAAGCGGCCATATGTGTGATATTTATATTTTTTTATAATTAAGAAAGAGGAATAATAATAGAATGTAGATATTATATATAGATGTTATGGTTAACGGATTGTTGAAGTACGTTTAGCTACAAGGTGAAAATATAGCATACAATATATATATCCATGAACTCGTTATTAAGATCCTACCATTGCGCGTAGTTTGTCGTAAAAAGTAAATTGAAGGAAAATTATATTCGGATGATTCACACCTGAGTCATATTAATTCTACAATGAAATGTGCAATGATTACGGAGGAGGATTTTACGACTCTTAATATTTATTGGTCATGCTATATGAATGGGAAACAGCGTGTGTTCATGTAAGATGCTACTGTCCAATTGTTGGGCGCCAAGCCTTAATGGCTGAATTATTTTCTTTATGTAATTGTATAATACAAGTTAAAACATCTACGTTGAACGCGCACTATTATGACCCGAATGGTGAGAAAGTAGTTATTAATAACTTTTCAAATTATCCACCTTTAACAATTCTATTATGCCCTCGATAAAGGTTATTCTTGATTTATCTTAAGTCTACCCTTAATTTTATGACATGCTTAGAAATATAATTTCTTACCTTGTGACCGGCTAGTTTGATCGTTTGTTGTAAAAAGAATATAAATTAAAGAGTACTGACTTTTATTTACTTATTAATTTTTGTAAAATTATGCAAATTATTAAATTGAAATATTACTTCACTGTAATTCTTTTCTATACTTGGTGTCTGAGTATATGTGTTACTTTATATTTTAAAATAAGAAAAATTATAATCAGATAGCTTATGAGAACCAATCCCTAGTGACACGTCATAAACTATTGTTTTACGAATAGTTTTAACCACTTGATGTGCTAGGGTAATGACTTCAATAAACTATTAGTATTTTATAGAATTGTGTGTTTGATATGAGAGTCGACAGAGTTAGAGACAGGCTGGCTACACCATCGGAGATATACTCGTCGATGCACGGACCTTACAGAGTCTAAAACTACTTGCCGAAAAGAGCGTGACAGAATATGAGAATCAATCCCTAGTGACACGTCATAAACTATTGTTTTACCAACAGTTTTAACCACTTGATGTGCTAGGGTAATGATTTCAACAAACTATCAGCACCTTATGCAATCAATCAAACACTTATCTATTCAAATTTAAGATACACTCTACGATCTCCTTAGTGACACGCCATAAACCATTGTTTTACCAACAGTTTTAGCCACTTGATGTGCTAAGGTAGATTTTCGAAATGCACTTATTGAATAGACAATCCAATTAAAGAATCAAAAAAATTCTTAATTGACACAACTCATAAAATACAAAATAAAAATTTAATTTGTTTTAATATTTTATAAATATTTAAAACTAAAAATAAAAAGATAAAAAGGTTAAGTTATTTTTTAAAATGACATTAAAAATGAGAGATTTAGATAATAAACACCAAGTATGAAAAAGATTCTAAGTTAGAGAGAGCACATCGCGAAACAGTCTGGTACAGAAACGCTTCATGACCAGATTTTTATAAAAAAAATAAGGTGACGAATGAGCTAGAAATTGCTCTTTTATAGGCCTGTTTTATGAGGGGGAGAATTAGTTTAATTTGCACAATGCTTCTCATTGGCTAGGTAATTAATTTAGAGAGATCTATGCGCAATCTATTGTTCTACTAATTTGCGTTAATATGTCATACATACATTGGTGTTTCTATATCTATCATCTCTCATTATAATGCGGTTTATTAAAAAAGATCATTATTATAAAAATATAAATAAAATAAAATTATAAGTGCTAAATATCTATTACAATTCTTAAGCAGATGTTTTGGGAACTTTGGATTGTTCTCTGGTCAGAGCTATTTGCTGGTCCCCAAATTATTATGCCATAAGACCATAGTGGTTGAAGTAATGTTTTGTACAATATAATTTTATTTGAAAAAGGTCTTAGTAATTGAAGTCTCAAGTTTAGTTTCTTCCTTTTTTCTTTTAAATGAGGACCCCAGATTAACCTTCGGTCAAAAATTAACCCTAGGTATTTAACCTCGGTTGAATGAGGAATAATAATGTTATTAATAGTAACTAATGGGCAGTCTTGTTTTCTAAGAGTGAATGTAATGAAAGAAGATTTCGACTCATTTATTTTGACACGCCAGGTCTTGAACCAGAGCGAAAGCATATTTAGATGTACTTGTAACTGTTGACTGGCGAATTTATGATCTAATGAAGATGATATTAAGGCCGTGTCATCAGCATAGGTACCAAGTACTATTGTATCCGATAAAGGTAGATCAGATGTACATATTGTGTACAAGAATGGCGCAATATCGCTACCTTGAGGCACAACAGCATATTTTGGGTATAATGGGGAGTGTTGGAGATTATGACGGACTTTAAAATAACGGTTTTGCAGGTATTATTTGAGTATGAGGTAATAAGGAGGTGGGAAAATGTTTTTTAATTTGAATAGAAGTTCTTCATGCCAAACAGATTTAAAAGCTTTTGCCACATCTAGAAAGACTCCGGCACAGTATTGCTTTGTTTCTAGTGCTGTTGAAATTGTATCAGCAACACGGTGTAGTTGATGAATAGTTGAATATTTTACTCTAAATCCGAATTGAAAACCAGGAATGTTGTTATTTTTTTGAGTGATAAATAAAAGACGTTTTAATATAATTTTTACTAATATTTTACCTAAGACAGGTAAAAGACTTATTGGTCTGTACGAGGAGGGATCTTCAGGAGGTTTCCCAGGTTTGAGAATTGTAACAATTACCGATGATTTCCAGGATGCTGGAAAATAAAATAATCTAAGATCTGCGTTAAAGAAAAAATCGATAGTATCAGGATGGCGATTAACATGAGAAGGCCAATAAGTTGGCGAGTCTGTTACAATTGCTCTGTAATTTTTTCTATAATCTAAATTATAGAGGGAACGACCCCTAGTATTAATGGATCGACTCCAAGTATGGTGCTTGGCATTAAAATCTGCACCTATTATAAAGTTATGGTTAAGAGATTGTAATTGAAATGTCAGTTCAAAGGTAGGAAATGGTCGTCCAGGTGGAAAATAATAAGCAGATATAGAAATGGGTAATGAATCTATTGTAATTGTTGAACTTGCTGCCTGTAAATTTGTACTTTGGTAGGGTGCATGAGGTGGAGATCCCGCTTAAGGACTCCATGACTTATCTGGGCCTTGTTATAGACAAACGTTTAAAGTTCGTTAAAGCACATTACTCGTGCGGCCCAGCGGGCCCAGAAAGTCATGAATTGCTTGGCGGGACTCATGTCTAATCTAGGAGGACCGAGAGAGATGCGGCGCAGACTTTTAGTCAGCGTCGTACACTCGGTTCTCCTGTACGGGTCCCCGGTTTGGGCGGATACTCTTGAGTATTCGTCCAAAAACCGTGAAGCCCTGCTCAGGGTGCAGAGGCGG
Source organism: Daktulosphaira vitifoliae (assembly GCF_025091365.1). Classification (NCBI taxonomy): domain Eukaryota; kingdom Metazoa; phylum Arthropoda; class Insecta; order Hemiptera; family Phylloxeridae; genus Daktulosphaira; species Daktulosphaira vitifoliae. The sequence goes on along the minus strand of NW_026099572.1, from coordinate 48,331,929 downwards.
GCGGCGATCCGGACAGTTTCGGCGTATCGAATGGTGTCCGAAGTGTCGGCGGGTATCCTGTCGTCACTGCCGCCCGCCGATATGCTCGCCGAGGAACGCGTCGCCGGGCATGAGCTCCGCCGAGAACGCAACCGGTCCCTGGAACCCGAGGACCGGCTAGTACTCAGGCGGATGACAATGCTCCGGTGGCGGACTCGCCTCTCGGAGGAAACGACGAGAGGCGAGTGTACCAGGTCCCTCATAGGACCCGATCAGCTGGACAGGTGGGTGGATCGGACTCACGGTGAGATAACTTATCGTCTCACTCAAGTGATGTCCGGCCACGGCTGCTTTAACGAGTACTTACACCGTATTCGTAAAGCAGCCGCGCCGACGTGCGACCACTGTTCGGATCGCCCGGGAGAGGCTGATAGTATTTTGCACACCCTCTTCCGGTGCGAGGCGTGGGCTCAGGAACGGGATTCTTTGGAGTCTCGACTTGGGTCCACGTTCGAATCGGGTCCATGGTGGACCTGATGTTGAGGAGCCGGGAGGCGTGGAGGCTAGTCCAGGCGTTCGTCGAATCCGTCTTATTGAAGAAGGAGGAAGCGGAACGCCTGAGACAGAGGCAGCCACGCCGCCCGGCACAGGAGGATCTGAGGCGCTGGTTTAGGCCAGTGCCTTAGGTTCTCATTTTTGTGTAATTTTATATGTCGTGTGAGTTATTTTGGCAGTCCTCCCTAACGGTTCCCACTCTGGGATCCGGTTAACGGAAGGGGGCCACACCACGTTGCGAATCAGCTAATGATTAATTTTGTGCTGATTCGCAACGTGGTGGAGTGAATTATTAAGACGGCGTGGGCCGCCCTGAAGTAATGCCTCACAGCAGTTCCAGGGTGGCCCACAATAATTAAAAAAAAAAAAAATAAATAAAAAAAAAAAAAGGGTGCATGAGGTGTGTGCCTAATATTGTTAGATATTAAGAGTGCAGCTCCACCATGTGCTGTGCCATCAGGGTGATCAGCTCTGATAATTTCATAACCAAATATTTTGAGTTATGATTTTTCAGTAAGATGAGTTTGACATATAAATGCAATTGATATATTTTTTCATAAAGAACAGCTATCAGCTCATTTAAGTGTTGTAGAACACCATTTGCATTCCACAAGAATATTGATAGTGTTTTTTTACTACTAATTGACATTTTTAAGAAGTTTATCAATGATTGTTGTAAGAAGAGATACAAGAGGGTTAATTAGTGCTTTTAGGTCATTTATAAATGTTGTTAGTTGAGCTGTTAGATCTTGGTTATAGTCAGTATTTTTATTTTGAGTTTGAGAGTCTTTATTTAAAGGAGGAAAGTTTTGAGATGATGGGGAGAATGGTTGGTTCTGATTAGTTAAATTGTTGGTTTGAAGTGGACGATTACTGTTCCATGGGTTTTTTTATGATTAAATATTTGTTAAATATTTTTTCATGTTTAGATGGATTTGACAGCCTTTATAATTTGCCGGATGATCACCATTACACAATGCACATTTGGCAGGAGAAGTGCGACTTTTGGTACAAAGAGTTGTATCGTGCTGCTCACCGCACCGAACAGATCGTGGTGTGTGGTTACAATAGCTACGTGTGTGACCATAAGCCTGACATCGGTGACACTGCGGAATTTCTTATTTTGGATAAAGGGGTTCAATTTTGATTTTAGTGTAGCACAATGAGGTTATTTTATATATATCGGTAATTGAAGGATTGGGCTCAATGTCAGCAAAAAAAATTGATAAAGGCGTTTTAGTTTGTCTGTGAAGTACGGGCGTAATATTTCTGGCAGTAAATCCCTTAGTAGAAAGTTCATCGCTAATAAATGCCTTATCAGTAGTAGAATGTAAATTTTTAATTACTACTCGACAAGCTTTTTCTTTTTTTATTTGAAACGAATGAAATGAGACATTATTCTCTTTGAGATATTTTATTACTGTTCTATATGAGTCGGAACTGTATGTTTGGAGTTTAAGGCCCTTAGTAGAGCTTTTACAATCGAAACCTGATGTGTCGGTTAATTCTTTGATTTTAATATAAAAGTTATTATAGTTTAATTCAGCTTGAATAAATATTGGGAGTGGCCTGGAAGTTTTATTATTACTTTACAACGTAAGCTAATTTGTGTGGTTCATTGGATCGTCTTCTATAATTGGTGCAATTGTAGAGAAACGATTTGGTGACGTAAAAACATTTGAATCAGGTCGTTTAAGAGCGTGGTGAAATATTATTAGGGGATCTGATACGTTAATTTTGGTAGCAGTCATCATTATCAAAGAAATCACAAGGCGATGCACCATCGGTATTGTTATTCAGGTTGGAGATAAACAGTGGTGTAGCGGTTTTATTCAATTTATTTTTATTAATATTTGATAGTGATTTTCCGGGAGAATTCATTGTGTATTAGGTGTGAGTTGTTAGAGTAGTTGACCTTGAGACTGACGGCCGACGTAGCGGCTGCGGTGGTCAAAAACGGTTCGATTACACAATCGAGTATGATAAAGTTATTACTATTATCAATAAATTATAGAGTAAATTTATAAATATTACCTCGATTTTAATAGCACTTATTTAACTAATGTGTGTGTTCGATTTGTGGTCTCCAAAAGAGATTTTTATTAATTAGCTTTTGGACTATGTTTTGTTTTTTTCGTCGTGACCTGTCGACTACAAACGCACGCGAAAACGGACATGACGGTGCTAGATCTAAGGTTAGTTGAATTTAAAAGTAAAAGTATTAATATTATAATGAAAAATTTTTTTTTTATAAATGATAGAATTATATTGAATAAAAAAAAACTATATCTAAAAAGAATGTTTTTTACCATTTTTCATCAGGAATAACTGTGACTTCAGTAAAATCACCATAGTGTTTAGGATATTGATCCTCTAAACAATTTTTAATATATTTTATGGTATTATTAAAGTCTTTATTTTTTACAAATTTATGAGGATAGTAATTAATGCTGGCATAAATATGTCAAAAGATCACAAGTTGTATCTAGTCGAAGACATTACCCTCAAAAATTAAAAAAATTTCCCTTGTTCTTCGTAAATGGGGGAAATTTCCAAAAAATTACAATTTTTATAATCGGAAAATTTTGTAATTTTTTTAAAAACTACCATAACTTTTTTAAAAGTACACAAATCAACCTATTTTTTTTTTATATTAAAGCCTTAGATTTTTAACTTTTATTTAATATAATTTTTTTGAAAATTTAACACTTAACCTACTCACAGGAGCAGATTTAAAATATCAACTTTTTTACAAAAACAAACTTTTTCAACTTAATTTTTGAAAATATTGACACTTTTATTTAATCTTTAATTAAAGCTTATGTAATATACTTTGCTATGAAAAAAATAAAAATAAAATTCGTAATATACAGAGTGTTCAGTAAGTTAGGAAACAGTTAAATTGTTACAAACAATGAGTACAATAGAAATTCGTTTCCTTATTAACTGAACACCCTGTACATTTTCTTTTTTGTGAACAAGGCTACCGTATTAAAAAATATGCTATTTTTGTGTTCAAATTCTGAGTTTTGTATAAGTTCTGAGTTTTAAAATATCTTATACTAACTTTTATAAATATTATATAATTTAATTGATATAGAATATATGTAATAGATATTTAGCACTTATAATTTTATTTTATTTATATTTTTATATTGATAATTTTTCTAATAAACCACATTATTATGGAATATGATAGATATAAACACCAATACAAATATGAAACATTAACTCAAATTAGTAGAATAATAGATTGCGCACAGGTCTATTCAAGTTTCCTTGACTAGCCAATGAGAAGGATTTGGCAATTAAAATATAAAACATTAAATCTCCCCCTCATAAAACGGGCCTATAAAAGAGCGATTTTTAGCTCATTTACCACCTCATTTTTTTTTTAAAATTGGTCATGAAGTATCTTTGAACCAGAATATCTCGCGATTGTGCTCTCTATGATTTTAAAATTTTTTTATACTTGGTGTTTATTATCTAAATCTCTCGTAAGTAATGTAATTTAAATAAATAACTTAACCTTTTTATCTTTTTATTTTTAGTCTTAAATATTCATAAAATATTAAGACGTTTAAAATTTTTTATTTTGTATTTTGTGAGTTGTTCCAATTAAGAATTTTTTTTAATTCTTCAATTGGAGTGTCTATTTAATAAGTGCATTTCGAAAATCTACCTTAGCACATCTAGCGGTTGAAACTGTTGTAATACAATAGTTTGTGACGTGTCACTAAGGAGATCGTAGAATGTATCTTAAATTTAAATAGATACGTGTTTGATTGATTGCACAAGATACTGATGGTTTGTTGAAATCATTACCCTAGCACATCTAGCGGTTGAAATTATTGGTAAAACAATAGTTTGTGACGTGTCACTAGGGATTGATTCTCATATTCCATTACGTTCTTTTCGGCAAGCAGTTTTTGACTCTGTAAGGTCCGTGCATCGACGAGAGTAATCTCCGATGGTGTAGCCAGCCTGTCTCTAACTCTGTCGACTCTCATGTCAAACACACAATTTCATAAAATATTGATAGTTTGTTGAAGTCATTACCCTAGCACATCTAGCGGTTAAAACTATTCGTAAAAAAATAGTTTATAACGTGTCACTAGGGATTGGCTCTCATAACCTATCTGGTTATTTAAATATTCATTTTAAAATATAAAGTAACACATATACTCAGACACCAAGTATAGAAAGGAACCACAGTGAAGTAATATTTCAAGTTTAGTAATTTACATAATTTTACAAAATAAATAAATAGATAAAAGTCAGTGCTCTTTTTATTTATATCATTTTTACAACAAACGATCAAGCTAGCTGGACACAAGGTAAGAAATTATATTTCTAAGCATGTCATAAAAAATTAGAAAAAATAAACATAAGGTAGATCAAGAATAACTTTTGTCAAGCAAATAACAGATAAAGAGGGAAAATATTATTAATAGTTATTTAGTCACCACTCAGGACGCAACAGTTTGCGTTAAACATAAATATTTAGTTCATATTTAATACCTATAAAAAAAAAATAATAACAATTTAGCCATTAAGGCTTGGCGCCCAACAACTGGACACTTGCAATTTACGTAAACACACACAGTTTATTATTTCTATAACACAACCACTAAATATTAGGAATCGTAAAATTCTTCTTCTTAATCGTTGCACGTTTCATTGTGCGTCATACAGAAGTGATTTATTTGCGATCTATAGTTTACGACAAAATAGGAGTGGTCATTATATCAAAACAAAGAATTTATGATTTTATGCCATATGCTTTTTTCATTTTGTAGCTAAACGAATTTCAAAACTCAGGTTAACATAATATTTATACTCATATTCAATTTAATTATCCTCTCATTTCTTCTCATATAAAAAAACTATTTATTGGATTTCACCATCCCAATATACAAAACATTAACCTACTTATATAATTCCCTTTTTGCGACAAAAGATAAATATCACATACATAGTCAATCAATATATCAATATATATCCATTTAACTCTCATCTTTTTTATGACAAAAACACCCTTATTCCATCTTAACTTTTTTTTTATGACACCTCTATGCTAATTAATATGTATTACGAATTAAATAAATAGAAATATAACGTGTATACAATAAGTGGTAAGAACATAGTAATAAATGTTCTTACAATTCTGATTTCAATAAAGCATTTCTTCGCGTTAATAAAAATTCTAAAATCANCCAATTTTAGTGTGACAAAAATGACGATCAGTTGCCGAATCGGTAACACTTTTGTTTTTCAAGCTTAGGGTACGAGGTTCGAATTCGCCTGTAACAATTAATTTTTTGCAATTTTTCCTTTTAATCTCATTTAAATTCAATAACCAATAAATATCAAGGATCCCATCAATGTAGTCTCCCCTCATAAGAAGAAATTTCTTATTCATATTAATATTTTACTATATTTTTTTTGGCTGCTATTTATTATTCCATCTCTGACTGATTTTTTCAAAGAGACATCAAATGATTACAATTCGTATTTAGTTGAAGATATTATTCTTAATAATTAAAAACAAATCCATTAATTATATAAGAATAGCAAACCAGCTTTATCCATACAAACAATTAATAAAATCATTCATTAATAATACTTTTTAAAAATTTATTGTCGAATTAGATTTGATATGATAAATGTATTCAACAACAAAAGTAAATAATTTTACTTGGTAATTTATTAATTTTTTACTGTAATTGTGTGTGCTACTACTAGTCTATAACATTCCAACATTTTTTGAAACATGTTGTCATATAAATCATAAATTAAAAAAAAAAAATGATTTTTAGTTTCACCTAAATATAACAATGAATTTTTACAACTATAATCAAATTTTATAATACAATCAATTGAGTAGATCTTTTTAACGACTTTCAGCTTCGATGCGAAACTGAGAAGGTATTGGTTTTATTATGATGTGTTTTTTTTTGTGTCTGTTACCACTTTTTTGCAGTTCTTATCGAACCGATTTCTTTCAACAATACGTTAAAAAATCACAAATTGTATCTAATCGAAGACATTACCCTTAAAAATTAAAAAAATTTACCTTGTTCCCCGTAAATGGCAGAAAATCTCCAAAAAAATTACAAATTTAAAAATCGCTAATTTTCGAAATTTTTAAAAAAATTTTTATTTAAAATTGCCATAACTTTTTTATACAGGTACATGATATCGTTACTTTTCATTTGATATATTTGTTTTATAAATCTGACCCTTTACCTGTCAACGAAGGGGATTTAAAATGACAACTTTTTCACAAAAAATTAACTTTTTTCACTTAAATTTTTAAAATGTTCCGGAAAGTCTGACACTTTTATATATATCTTAAATTAAAGCTAATGTATTATACTTTATAATGAAAAAAAAAATTTCGGACTTTATTTTATCTTCACGGTGAAAATAGCTACCAAATGCTATTATTGTGTGAAAATTCTAGATTTTATTTTTTACATTTTTAACTTTATAATGCTTTAACTTATTCATCAAAATTAGCTCATAGTAAATAATGAGCAAAGAAAAAAAAATACATGTGTAATATGAACAATAAATTTTAACGGAAAAAGACTCAAAACATTAATGTATAACAAAAAAAATGTACGATACCTAGTCCTGGATGGGACTCATCCGAAGATGGGGATCTCGGGAATGGAAAATGGCCGACGCCTTACAAAAGTTAATACATATAAACACATAAAAATATCACACACGAAAATGGCTACACGCACACAGCAAAATACCACAGTCGAGGTATATTCATCGGAAAGAGAGCATATATTCCGGGCGAGACACACCGACGACGACGATCACGTTTGGGAGAGGGTAACAATTTACAGAATATAAAGACGATAAAAGTATAGAACAATATTAAAATTATACAGTTATTGACAGTGGTAGTCAGTGTATGTGTCATATAGGGAACGATTATTAAATTGTCAAAGAATATTGTGTGTATAGCGTTCACCTTGACAGTAATAGTACTGTTTTCTGATTACACGACAGGATATAACGTACGCGTGCCCATTAGCAAAGCAATACAGTAAATTTATCTATACCATATGAAATAATAATAGACATAAAATTCACATTTTGTCACGTTACTATATTATATATATATATATATATATATATATAATATAATTTTTTTTGTATGTTATTATGATATGTAATAAGTGCGTTTGTCCGGTGCGTACCGGTTTCTTTTATTCTAATAATAGTAGTCGAACGATGAGCTCGTTATGCGTTAAGGACAGTACGTCGCTCACGCCACCACGTGTATACAAAATAAAGTAGTATAAACTAAGTTAAAAGTTCAAGTTTTATATCGTTCTTATTAGTTAAACAGTTAAAAGTAATCGTATTTTATACAGTCCACTCTGAGATCGAAACAATATATTCATAAAAAATTATATTTTTTGTAATTTATGATACAAATCATAAAATTTGTTATCAAAATATAAATAAATAAGGAAATAGGAGATCATGTTACATTTGGATTAATCCACCAATTTTTAAAATTAAATACTATCTACAGATTTGCATCGAAGCGTTTTTTTGACAGTGATTTTAATCTTTCTCAAATATCATCTATACTGAACCCAACTATGCCACGTCTTCATTGTGCTGTGATCCCACTGTGCAGGGTTTCTTTCATTTTTTGTGATATGCTTTTTTTTTAAATAAAACTATTTCCCTTTATATATTTTTTCATATGGAAACGGCCACGGCGTTGTCACACGTTTGACACCCCGAGGTCGTATCAGCTCCTTCTCAGCCACCGCTCCTCTATAAACCGGACCGTTACACACACGCGTTATCGTCGTGGTGTAAAGTCCAATAAATGCTTAGCGTCGAATACCCGCCGCAATAATACGTCGAGTCAGTCATCTTCGTGACACCTATATCGCTTGTTCGTCCGTTCATCAATCCAACCGAACCGCCACCACAGTTTCGATCATTCATACATCCAGCTACAGAACCATCTCAGTGTGATTGTTCAATAATTAGTATTATTGTTACTTTTGGTTTTCCTTTTATTCTTTTGTGTTAACATTTTTCTTTCATTAAACGGCTTGACTCCATCTATAGAATGAACCGTTGCTGTTTCGATTTCTTTCTTCTTTTTATTACGACGTTAGTCGCCACAATATATTACACTTATAAATCATAAAACTTCTAAACAGGATATAAATAAGGAAATAGGAGATCATGTAGATTTTGAAATAATCCAGCATTTTTTTTAAATTAAACAGATCTATAGATTTGCATCGAAGCGTTTTTTATGATAGTGATTTTAATCACTAACAGATATCATTATACTGAACCCTACTATGCCGCGACCTCACAGTGTTGGGTTTTTTTTTTTTATCAAACTATAAATTATAGGCTACCCTAACCCTCAAATCTTATATACGCCACTGCAACCCTGAAATTTAGATGCGTTACTGTCTATATAACAGTAATTTATAATTGAACATGTCAATGTTAACAAAAACTATTTGATTTTGGAATAACTATGGTTTTAAAACATAGTTATTCATTATATTTTTAAATTTGTAATTTTTTTGGTGATTTCCCTCATTTATGGGAAACGAGGGAAATTTTTTCAATTTTTGAGGGTAATGACTTTGACTAGATACGATTTGTGATCTTATGATGTATCATTGAAAGAAATCGGTTCGATGAGAACTGAAAAAAAGTGGTAACAGACACAAAAAAACACATCATAGTAAAACCAATACCTTCTCAGCTTCACATCGAAGCTAAAATGGCTATTTTGAAATTTTGAAAAATAAAATAATTAGATTTTTATTTTTTCTTACTTGAGATGAATTTTAAAAATGTTTTTTTAAAATAGTCTAAAACTTTAAAAATTATAAAATAAAAGAGTAATGCAAAATATACTGAAGGCAAAAAACTTATTATATTTATCAAAACATCATGGACCACCTGTATAATAAACACACCGAATTGCTTCTGTTAGTGTCCTTAACATCGGACAGCCTCTTTGGCCAACGGGATATTTGGTGACCAGGGAGCTAGTTTTGTTTTATGATAATTCATTCTATTATTTAATTATTGGTTATTTTCATTTTTTACCTTTTTTTGTTAATACGATTAACAACGATTGTACTTAAACATGACGTCAATGCCAAATATATATTGATTAACGTTTTTAATACCTGATACGTTATAATTATACAGTTGCTTAACAAAAAAATTATTATTTATGTTTTTATTTATTTACGTCTTTCACACATTTTATATTATAAGTTCTTTTAACATATATCACTTGAAAATTTATTTTATGCACTATGATTAAAAATTTAAAAGTATTTTAATGCTTTAATATAAACCAAAAAGGAAAAGATGTGCAAAAAAAAAAAATGACAACATTTATTTCATGAAGTTTTTAGAATTTTAGTTTAATATTCTAAAAAATATACATTTTTATCATTAAAATTAATCATACAAAACTGCTTTAAAAAAAAAAATAGTTATATTAAAATTAAGGGAAACAGTCAAGTTTAATCATAGTATTTATATATTTGTCTTTGATACCCAATAAATTATTCCCAAATCTACTCGCCTACTTATTATTTAGAACATTTTTACTAAGACTAGCCAAACATGTAATGAAAAATATTAAGTGACATAAAAATTGTATATATCCATATAATTCTTAAAAAATTTTGCCCTACTTGTACTCCTAAATTAGGGTGAATTTAAATACTAATATTTAATTTGAAATCATCAATTTTTAAAACAAAATGAATAGAAAACGGTAGAAAATATTAGTTAAGACAAGCTATTTAATATTTGTGAGATGCTTAATAATTAAGCATTACATTATTATATTATAATTAATATTATAAAATATATCAATATAATACTCATGATGAAGATATACATTTTTGTCACGTTTTTGTTGCTACTTAATATTAATATTTTATATGCTAATAAACATGCAAAATTAGATCCCAATATGTTGTTTATTAAAATAAATTATTTGTACAAAGTTTATTTAATTTATATCATATAATATATGCAATCTAATTTTAAAATTGACAATGATACTTAAATAAACACAATTATTGTACATATAAAGAGTGTTTCAATCAAATATATCTTGAAACCTTAAACATTGTTAAATTATTGATGCATTACTAATCAATAGTGATTTTTAAAAAATATACTATGTTGTTTTTTTTTTTATGTATTGTAAAGACAAAAATATGTTGCGGCAAAAATAACTGGGAAAAAACTGAAATATCATTAGAAACAGCTTTAAAATTAGATACTGGATTCTCGTACCTTAGTTATGATGAGGTACAAAATTTGTCATTTTCAGATATCAAAAATAAAATCTTGGAAGAAAATCAAAATCTAGAAAATGTTGTGTTAACAAAAAAAACGGATGTAATATTTTTGGATCTTTTTTGTAGTAATATATTTAATTGTTCGGAATATACGGAAATTTTTTATCGCCTCATTAATTATCCACCTGGACAAACTTATGATATAAATACAATAATTATAAATGAATCTATTACAAAACAATTTTTAGTTACAATGATAAATTATTATATTGACGATAAACTAACTATTTTTTGGATGATGCATTTATATACTTATTATGTTCAGTTGTTTAGTAATGATGTATATAAATATAAAAATAATATTAGAAAAGCTATCGAACTCGTTCTCAGTAATTTAGATATTGTAAGTACACAAATATGTCGACAAAATAATAAATATCATGTTAGTTATTATCCTGAAGAATATTATATACTCCTCACAAAACTAATAAAAACTATGTATCAAAGAAAAGAAATTAACAAAATTGAATTAGAAAATGTAAAAGGACAAGAGAATTCGTTCTCACTCAGAAATATTTATATGTGTGACATAATTGAAGACAAAAAATTACTGAGAACTATTATAACGGATTTTGGTGAACAGAGTGAAGCTATTTTTGAGACTATCTACAATAATTTATATAAAGAATATACAATGGCAAAGAATTATTTTTGGTTTGATTCATGGATACAACAAATAGGAATTTACCAACAAAAACTCTTAAACGTTCTTAAAACTGTTTTAATGCATTTAATGAGAAAAAAATTGATGTATGATTCTTTATTGTTAAAAAATAAACAAAAAGTAGATGCAATATATGGCCTAAAAAAATTGCTATGTTTAATTGAGAATACCATTATATTATTTGATGGCCAAGAAGCTTGTGATATTCAAAAAGTATTCAAATCTTTTAATCAAGGCAATTACCATAATGATTTGATTTTAAATATCGAAAATATAATAAATAAAATAAAACCGAACTCTTTTGAATTAATTTCAAATGATTTAATAAGTGATCCAGGCTACGAATTCAGTATTAATATTAAAACTGAAATGTTTATCACAGATTATAAGTTAAATGAAGATGATTTCAAATATATTGAATATTTATACACAATATCAAATTCTGAAGCAATGAATAATCATTTAGTAAAAATATTCTTTTTTACTAAGTTAATCGATAAAACATTACAAAGTGTCAATATAAAAAGTATTTTATCATATTTAAAATTTATTGAAACTTTCAAAATATTCACTAACCATAATGAAAATAACGATGAAAATAATGGTGATAATAACGATGATATAAGGTTATTAGATTTGTGAAAATAAATTTTTTACCCTCATCAACTAGTTTTTTCAAACAAATTATGATAATTTGTTTCAAATCAATACTAAAATTATTTTAAATTAAATTGGAGTTTATTTTTAAAGGTGTTTTAATCGTTGTTTTAATAATGTCACTTACTATTATGGTATCACTTATTATATAAGCATAGAATTTGTTATCATTTGAATATGGATTTCACACATTATAAATATTTTTATCATCAAAACATCATAACTGAAAACATGATATCTGGACATGAAATCTTCAGCTATAGATTGTAAGGACACTCTCCTCTTATCATAATAAGCCATTTTACATGCTAAAACCAGTTCAAAATACACAAAATCTAAGAAACTCTACAAGAGATTCATACTTTCTGTGACTTAGTCCCAACAATGTTTAGAATTTAAAATTTTTTTCAAATTAATAATAATCTTTAATTTATAATATACTTAGAAATTTTGAAATGAATTTAGTTTTGGTAAATATTGTAATTTATATTTATTTACTTATAAGATAATAAAATTATATATTTCATCTTTTGGAAATAAATATTAATTAATATTTTAAATATAATTTTTTTTGTAAATTATTTCCTTTTAATAACTTACTTAACATTATTTTTAATGTTTGTCCAATATTAAAAATCTATTGTGTGTGTTTCTTATTAAGTTGCTAGACTCGATCTTAATGTCTGTGTTCTAACAAACATTGCGATGTTAAAGAAAAGTAAAACTAGTTATTATTGTTAGGTTATATATTAGGTTAAGTATATTTGTAAGCTATGCGTACTAGGTAGTTAGTCTCGAGCTTAATGTCTTTGTTCTAACAAACATCATGCTGCTAGACAACGCAAAGAAACTTACGAAGATATTTTTTTATTAATGAATTTTTTGTCTTGGTGATGATTGTGCTATTGCAATACCGCCTTGATAAATTGTTACATAAATATAAAGATTATTGAATATTTTTTGTCTAGATAAGAGGAAGCTTTAAATAAGATTAGTGTCAATTTTTCTATAGTACATACTTCTAAATAAATATATCACTTAATTAAAATCAAAATAAGGTGTTTTTAATTTAAAACAATATTGAATTTTTTTTTTACGTTTCAATATTTCTACTTTTTTAGGTTTAATGTAAAGTGTTTGAAATATAATTCACTACCACATGCAGTTTTTAAAAAGGAGTTTATGACAATTTTTTTCTTACATACAATTTTTTTAAATATAACTTTTGAAAAAATTAATTTTTGTTTTAACAAGAATTGTTTTCAATAAACGTAAAATATCGTTTATTATCATAAGTCATAGTTCAATTTTGTTGTAAACTAGTGTTATTAATATCTTCATATTATAATATTGCTAAAAAATAAAATATAACCAACACTAAAATCTATTTACTTACCTGTTTTTTAGTCGTGTAAAATTGCTTATAGACTTAACTTAAATTTCATCCACATAACATTTATGAAAAGCAGTGGCGCCAACACTAGGTAGATCTTGATCAGTTTTCTCTTTTACTAAAATATTGTTATATAACTATCTGTATGATTTTTTGATAGTGGAGTAGGGATAAAAATTAAACACAACCCAAAAATTAATTTTTACTTTGAAAATCCATTATGATTTGGTAGCACACTATGATTTCAAAACCTACTTACACCTATGCTATTTCATCAAGAAAAAAGAAATTAAAAACTTTTTTTATTGTTTATTAGATACGCCTATAAAAATGTAGAATATTTTTCAATAGACCTCAAATATCGATATTTAAGTTTGTATGCACAAAGTTTGTTTAATGTCTTCTAATGAATACAGCGTTTACACGAACAAAGCAATTTCATTTAATGTCTGGTTGTGTGTGATACCGTGATCAAGATTACTGGTTTTTTTCCTAAATATTCCTTTTAATCCTTTATAACGGTGTTCGTAACAACGCTTTACCAACCGTAATCTAAAGGGTTATATTCCTCCGCTTACATTATTCAGTTAATCTTCAACGGTGATCATAACCTCTATGTTATCAACCATGATCAAGATAACTGTCTCCTTGTAAAAGTCTCCTTAATCTTTTGCAACGGTGTTCGTAACAAAGCGTTATCAACCATGATACAAAGGGTTATACTTCTACCTTCACCTTAAATTAAGTAGTTCCTATAGTAAGACTGATATGATAGGTAGTTGTTTAGTATATATTCATCTTTTTTTAAATAAAACAAAATAAATTGATTATTTGAACAATTAGCGTTGTGTTTTCGTATTATTGATAAATTTAAGTTTAAAGTGAATCAAAAAAGAAAATAATTATTATTTTTTGTAATTTAAAAGGTGGTGTTACTTGTATTAATTTAGAGAGTACTTTGAAAGTTAATTAAAAGAAATAAGTTAAATAGAATATGACGGGTTTTGAGCGCTTATTTGATCCACTACTTTATTGTATTAATAATATTATTACTCGGGGTATGAGTACGAGGGTCTGTAAGAAAGATAAAAGATGATAGAAAAATAAAGTGATTTTATTAATATGGGATTCATTATAATTAATTGTCAATATTTAAATATCAATAATGCCACGAGTTTTGACGGTTATCGGTGATAGGTAGGATTGAGTCACCTCGTGTGTCTACCCAGAAAGCTATGCATATGAACCTCCAACCTAACTCCTGAAATAGACACGTATCAACAATATAACTCTGCCAAGTAACTCTGTACAAACATTATTGATTTATTAAATTTACTTGGTATATTTATTATTATTGATAATTATTGACACTTGATTTCCCTGTATGCCTACTTAATCTATTTACTCATAAAATTTAATTCTAAACCATATTTATTTTCGGTGAATTTATTAGATTCCTACCTTGATATTTTCTGTGACACTCTTAAATAAATAGATGTTGTATTTTTCGTACAAATATAATTGTGTTGATGACGGATCACTTCTTGCATATATTTTGTTATGTGAAATGATCGAGCGTAGTGAGTGTCTCTGTGAATATCTGACTGCATCTGACCCAGAATGCTCTTTATTTTTGGCTTTTTATATTGAATTTGATCGTGGTTCAAAGGCAAGAAGTGATCCCCGACGCCACCGTTATTTCTTTATTAATCGTAATTTATTACATGTTATTTATTACATTTTCATCAATAATGATCTACATATTATAAAATACTATCATATCTTATATAATAATTTAGACATAGTTTATTACCCTACATTTTATGTGCTACCATTACATATTATATATTATTTCCTGTTTGTTTTATATAATTAATATATACTTTTTCTACGACATTTCATTAGTATATTTAAACATTTAAAAGGTACATATATATATCTTATTTTTATTGGTATACATTTTATTTTGTTTAATTGATTGATTGAAGTCTTAAATAATACATTATGACATTAATGATGTGCTATGTATATCATAACAAGTTTATAAAAAACAAATTTAAAAGAGTACAAACGTAGAAACGTTTCAGAGTGATACCTGGCGTGCTTCCACAAGTTGTAATAGAGGTTTTAAATTGCACTAGTGCTTCCTGCTGGCGTCTTGAGAGTCCTGGAACCACTTTGGTTTAGTGAGTACTTATAATAGGGTAGTATACTATAGTAACTACCTTTCTTCTATATTCCTTCCTATACCCAAAGTATTTGTGTCTTGCATTTCGTCTGCTCCTCATACTCTGGGCTCCTGGCGTACCAGGTAAGGAAGATAACACTCTGAAATGTCGAGAACGAGAGTAGGTAGGTAAAAAAGGAAAAACAAAAACTTGACTTTATGTAATAATCCGGACAGTGACAACCCAGTACTGAGACTGATGAATAACACAAAGCATTGGAGTTGACTGACCTCGATGGCTAGGTCTTATGGGTTTAAATAGTAATTCAGTTTACCAATTTTGCAATAAATAAAATAAATAAATAAAAGATCATAAATCATATCTAGTCGAAGTCATTGCCCTTGTTTAATTTACATAAAAATTTAACTTAATCAACTTTTTAAAAATGATCTGGAAAAATTCTGGACTTCAAACATATTTTAAATTAAAGCTTATGTTAATAACTCTAAGATAAAAAAAAAATTGTTCCCACAACTTGTTTTATATGTTTGAATGGCAACTGTATTTAAAAAACATAATCTTTTTGTAAAAAGGATATCTAGTGAGTTTAAGCTCACCAAGTCTCTTACATCCATCTACTGTGCCCTTGTACGACTAATTCTGGAATATGACTCAATTGTTTGGGATCCTCAAACAGCTAACGACTATTTACAACTTGAAAGGGTTCAACGTAAATTCCTTTCCTTTATGAAACATACCTTGAACGTTAACTGTGTCCCTCATGATTATTCTCCCCTTTTTTTTCTTCTTACTTATCTTCGCTAGCTAACGGCCGCCGCTCTTATAATCTTACTTTCCACACTGTAAATTAAAAAAATATTGTCCCGAAACCTAATCTTCTATATGCAAATGACCACCGTAGTTAAACAAAAAATGTTATTCTAGTGAAAAAATCACCGTTTACCGTGTTATGATTTTCTTTTTTAATTATTTTGTCTATATTTTAGGTCAAACAATATAGTCCTATAGGAGGCAGGGGTAAATATCCCAATTAACTCCTCACTTTTACAGAAAAAAATTCAATTATATTAACTCAAAATAATTATAAAATTTGTACTGGGTTTTGTATGATTATTGCGTTACTACGTGTTTATTAAATAAAATTATTTAATGTAATATTTCTCTTGGGGTATGAGTACGAAGGTTTCATGAGAAAATGAAAATATAGATAAACAAAGTGATGTGTGAAAATTTATTAATAAAAAAATAATTTGAAATAGAAAGTACTGTGATTATTTATCATACTTTATTACACAAGCTTAAATAACTACTAGTACACGAACTAGTAGTTATTTAAGTTTATATTGACTGTGAGTCATGTCAACAAATACCTCGAGTAGTATAGGAACCAAAAGTAGTTGAATATTATTGTTTGATTTTAAAAAATTGGAGATTTATTCCAAAAGAAATATGATCTCCTAATTCCTTAGTTATATCCTGATTACAAGTTTTATGATATATAAGTGTAATATATATTTATATTTATAATGTATAAATGTATAAAGGGAAATGGTTTTATTTAAAAAAAAAGTATGTCAAATGAAAGAAGCTTATAATTACTTATCATAATAAAATTATAATGATCTATACATTTTTCAAAAATGTATAGAGATATAAAGTTAAAAATCTAAAATATAATATCGAGAATTTTATCAAAAAAAAGCATATGGGAGCTATTTTTACCATAAAGACAAAATAAAGTGCGGATTTTTTTTTTCCATAATAAAGTATATTACATTATCTTTAATTTAAGATATATATAAAAGTGTCAATATTTCCGGAACACTTTCAAAAGTGAAATTGAAAAAGTTATCATTTCGAATCCTTCCTGTGGGCAGTTAAAGGGTCAGATTTATAAATAAAATATATGAAATCATATTTCACGTATCTATGCTAAAAAAATATATATTAATTTGGTCATTTTTAAAAAAGTTATGGCAGTTTTAAATAAAAAAAATTTTTTAAAATGTCGAAAATTAGCGGTTTTTAAATTTGTAATTTTTTTGGAGATTTCCTCCATACACAAGGGAAAATTTTTCAATTTTTGAAGGTAATGTCTTCGACTAGATACGATATGTGAACTTTTGACTTATCGTTGAAAGAAATAGGTTCAGTGAGAGCTGAGAATATGTGGTACCAGACACAAAAAAAAAACACATTATAGTAAAATATATACCTTCTCATCTTCGAATCGATGCTAAAATTATATAATCTAAACTTTTCGTAGATAACCGTTCCTACAATCATTCGTGTTAAATCTCGTTTTCGAAAACACAAGTTTTGACGGAACTGTTGTAGCTGGAATACATAAATATTTTAGTTGCATATTATACAAATCTAGAAATGTGCGTCTGTGCTGTTTCAAAATTCCAAAAGATTTTTTTTTTGATCCTAAGTTATCATTTCTAAATATTGACATATAATCAAAGCCAAAATTACACTTGCACTTAATGTAGTTTTGACCTTTTCCACTTTACTATTGAAATGCTTCCATAATGAATTAATATTTGATGTAAATACTGTCGTATATTCAGTTATCTTTATTTCGTTTTTTTCAGTATTTTAAGTAATCATCGCTGTTAATTTTTATCTTACCCATTTTTAGCATTTTCATTACTATAATACTATAATTCCATCTTGTTTAACTATTAATGGAGGTTAATTCATCGGGGATCGAAAATCTTTAAAATTTCCAGTCACATAACTGCTGTGCTTGAAATGCTATACTAAATAGTATGGCATTTCAATAATTGTAGGCTTCTTTTGTCCTAATTTTTTTAAAATTTGATTAATATCAGTATTTCTATTTTTCGCCTCATTAACGCTGAAGTTTAATGTGTGTGCCACTTATGTGTGATAGCTTTTAAGTAGGTATTTATCAATTGCATTTTTAATATTTGATCCATTGTCAGATAACACAGTTATTATTTTTTTGCTCTATCCCACTCATTAAAAATATTTCTAAGTGTAGTGGCTATATTTTGACCAGTATGACTGGTAAAGTGGTTGTAATTTTTTACTATAATGTAAAAAACCAACGTTATCTACCAACTAGAGTGGCTGGTAATGAGCAACAATAATTTTAGTTAAAGATTTATTAATAGCTTTAATTTCAGAATCAGTTAGTGCCTTCATTTTTTTCGAACCAAAAAGTTTTAGTTTTTGAGGCCGTTTGGATGGTAGTTTAGAAAATTGCATCAAAGTTAAATGTTGAGATGATAAAATAGAAAAAAAATTTAGAAATAGAAGGACTAGATGTATTTTCGGTGGTTTGCATTAATTGGTTATTTGGATCATCGTCAATATTAGTTATGGTATTAAGTTTGGTTGGTTGTATAAGTTTTAAATGCTCTATTATAAATTTAAGAAGTTAAAAATAAATAATTCCATATATCTATACACCTAGTTTAAAATTTCTGTAAACCCTTATTGAAAGGTTATAAATAATAGTACTTTTAAGTACTTACCTTCTAAGTTATTTGTGTTTCCGTAATATTTAAAATCTTTTTTACATAGTTGTGTCAACAGTTTTATAATTAGTATTTTTTTTCAGATGGTAATAAATGATGATGGTATGGTTTAAGTTGGCTTTGTGAACGTCACAAAAGTCAAAACTCAGCAGCCCACAAAACCATAGAATCTGGAAAAAAATCACAGCAACGTGAACGGCAACAAACGACATTCTGTATACAATCACGGTCGGCTTAACAAAAGTAAAATATTAAATAAAATTTACTAATATACAAAAAAAATGAGAGGTACTTTTTTGTTATGTTACAAGTAATGTACAATTACAGGCCGTTGTATAGGAAAATAACAAAAATTAGTTAATTAAAAACTATTATTCAATGCAAAATACAATTGTTATTGTTTTCGTCACCTTACAAACAATAACAATTTTATGATGTCACCGAGACTTTTATAAAATATTTTACATATATTTAAGTTAACCAAAACTTTTTTTTTTAAAAATTACCATACGATATTTGATATAAAATTTTTATTTGATGTTTTAAAAATATTTTTAATTAAAAAATGTTACCCTTATAGTACTTCTAAATTAAGAAGAATTTAAAAACTGATATTTAATTTGAAATGAGTGACCTCTAAAACTAAAGGAATGGAAAATGTCAAGATGTTATTTGTCTTAAATCAGGAGATATAAGATAAGACACGCTATTTAATTTTTGCCGGTTGCTTAACTATAATAAAATATATTAATATAATGCACAATATTGTGATGGTGTCACGTTACCATTATTGTGAGAATTATTTTAATAAAATACAGACAGCACATCTGCTGCCTGAGACTGATGAATTAACAAATAATATTTATTGCCAATTTGGCAATAGTTCTAATTATTATAAAAACCCAAAAGACCTGACCATCGTGGTCAGTTGACTCCAGTGCCTTGTGTCATTCATCAGGCTCAGTACTGGGTTGTCGCTGTCCGGCTTACTGCTTAAAGTAAAGTCTTTGTTTATTCCTTTTAAACCTATCTACTCTCTTACACAATATTTCAGAGTACTTGTGTCTTGCACTTCATCTACACCTCGTACTTCATTATCCTCTCCTAATAACTAAAGTATTTGTGTCTTGCACTTCGTCTGCACCTCATACCTAGGTGTTACCCTTATTCCCTTCCTATAACAACAGTCTTTAGACTCCCACAGCTAACCCAGAGTGTCAGCCGAGCACGGTGACTGCTGTACGACAACATGCACGTCAATACCTAGACAGCAGGCACCACATCCTCATCTTCATCTTCGCATCACAATTTACTTTTAAATCTGTTTTCATTTCTTTTATTGAGTTACGACAATATGAAGAGATATCTTTTTGTCACTTTTTTGTAACTACTTAATATTAATATTTAATTTACTAATGAACATGCAAAATTATTTATTTATTTATATATTATAAATATATATTATTTATTAAAATAAATTATTTGTATAATACTTTATTAAATTTATAACATATGATTTATGCGATCTGATTTTAAAATTGAAAATGACACTTAAATAAACACAATTATAATATATATAAAGAGTCTAAAAAAAAAAAATATTATGAAAACTTATACATTACTAAATAATTTAAACATTACCAATTAAAAATGATTTTTAAAAAAAATACTGTGTTACTTTTTTTGTTGTGTGTTGTGGAGACAAAATTATGNTAAAAATAATACTGTGTTTCTTTTTTTGTTGTGTGTTGTGGAGACAAAATTATGTTACGGAAAAAATAACTGGAAGAAAATTGAAATATCATTAGAATCAGCATTAAAATTAGACACTGGATTCTCGTATCTTAGTTATGATGAGATACGGAATTTGTCATTTTCAGATATCAAAAATAAAATCTTGGAAGAAAATCAAAATCTTAAAAATGTTGTATTAACGAAAAAAACGGATATAATATTTTTGGATCTTTTTTGTAGTAATATGTTTACTTTTATGGAATATATTGAACTTTTTTTTCGCCTCATTCATATTCCTCCTGGAAAAATTTATGATATAAACACAATGGTTATAAATGAATCGATTACAAAACAATTTTTAGTTACAATATTAAATTATTATATGGACGATAAACTAACTATATTTTGGATAATGCATTTGTATACTTATTATGTTCAATTGTTTAGTAATGATGTATATCGATATAAAAACAATATTAAAATAGCTATCGAAATCGTTCTCGATAAATTATATTTTGTAAGTAAACAAATGTGTAGAAAATATAATAATTATTATGTTGATTATTTTGATGAAGAACATTATATACTCCTCACAAAACTAATAAAAACTATGTATCAAAGAAAAGAAATCAACAAAATTGAATTAGAAAATGTGGAAGGACAAGAAAATTCGTTTTCACTCAGAAATATTTACATGTGTGATATAATTGAAGACAAAGAATTATTGAGAACTATTATAACGGATTTTGGTGAACAGAGTGAAGCTATTTTTGAAACTATCTACAATAACTTATATAGAGAATATATAATGGCAAAGAATTATTTTTGGTTTGATAAATGGATACAACAAATAGGAATTTACCAACAAAAAGTCTTAAACGTTTTTAAAACTGTTTTAATGCATTTAATGAGAAAAAAATTGATGTATGTTTCTTTATTGTTAAAAAATAAACAAAAAGTAGATGCAATATATGGCTTAAAAAAATTACAATTTTTAATTGAGAATACCATTATATTATTTGACGGTCAACAAGCTTGTGATGTTGAAAAAGTATTCAAATCTTTTGATTTAGGTGATTACCATAATGATTTGATTTTAAATATCGATAATATAATAAATAAAATAAAACCGAACTCTTTTGAATTAATTTCAAATGATTTAATAAGTGATCCAGGCTACGAATTCAGTATTAATATTAAAACTGAAATGTATATCACAGATTATAAGTTAAATGAAGATGATTTCAAATATATTGAATATTTATACACAATATCAAATTCTGAAGCAATGAATAATCATTTAGTAAAAATATTCTTTTTTACTAAGTTAATCGATAAAACATTACAAAGTGTCAATATTAAAAGTATTTTATCATATATAAAATTTACTGAAACTTTCAAAAAATTCACTATTTATAATGAAAATAACGGTGAAAATAACAATGAAATAAGGTTATTAGATTTGTGAAAAAAACTTTTTTAAAGAGTTAAAACAATCTTTAATCAGTTTTTTCAATCATCATTATTTATTTCAAATCAATACTAAAATTATTTTAAATTAAATTGGAGTTTATTTTTAAAGGTGTTTTAATCGTCGTTTTAATAATGTCACTTACTATTGTGGTATCACTTATTATATAAGCATAGAATTTGTTATCATTTGAATATGTATTTTACATATTATAAATGTTTTTATCATCAAAACATCATATCTGAAAACATGATATCTGGACATGAAATCTTCAGCTATAGATTGTAAGGACACTCTCCTCTGATCATAATAAGCCATTTTACATGCTAAAACCAGTTCAAAATACACAAAATCTAAGAAACCTTATTCGACATTCATACTTTCTGTGACTTAGTCCCAACAATTTTTTTTGAATTTAAAATTTTTTCAATTTAATAATAATCTTTAATTTATAATATACTTAGAAATTTTGAAGTGAATTTAGTTTTGGTAAATATATTAATTTATATTTATTTACTTATAAGATAATAATATTATACTTTTCATTTCATGGAAATTAATATTAATTAATATTTTAAATATCATTTTTTTTTGTAAATTATTTCCTTTTAATGACTTACTTAACCTTATTTTTAATGTTTCTTCAATATTAAAAATCTATTGTGTGTGTTTCCTATTAAGTAGCTAGTTTCGATCTAAATGTCTGTGTTCCTTTAAGGGGAGTTTCTTTTAGAGTTCCGGGAGCTATCCATCATACTAGATGAATGGCAAAAGCTTTATATTGCTTAGAAATATTTATATTTCGAAACCAATTTAATTTAACCCAAAAAGAAGAAATGTCAATAGCTAGTATTTGTATATTTATTATTAAATTATACGTAAGAGCTTGGTTTAGTGCACCACTTGCTTCTAATGCACCATACCAAGATTTAAATTTTTGAAAGATTTGGTAAATTATCAGTCAATAGATAAAAATATATTAGAAGTTACAGTTAAAAAAATGTGTGGTCATTTATGATATCTATCTCCAGACAATACGGTATTATCACTTTTTGATACTAATGTTCCATTAGATACAAACAGAAAACTTATAGCTGCTCTAAAAATCCATACAGATGATGATGTACCAAAAAAATATTTATTGAATACAAAAGAAGCCTCTGAAATATTAAATAAAAATCTTGAAGTTTTTATTTGTGAAAAATCAATGCAATTTTTCAAACGTTTTAATATAGATACTAGTTTTCTGACCATTGACCCATCATTATGAAGCACTGATGGAAATTTCAAGATATCGATAGACCTTATTAATAGCATTAATGTAGTAAATGATATAGCTAAAAGGGGTGTTATACTATTGGAGGAGTTTAATACGAAAATAACAAACGATGAAAAACAAAAACAATATTTGCTTCAAGTAGTAAATGATTATCGCAGTAAACATCCAGATTTCAAAAAGAGTACTCTTTTAGATAATTAGTTGACTGATTAATTTTAAGTTTCAATATTTGATGTGTTTTTGTAAATTTTTTAAAAAATTTTTTCGTATTATAAAATTAACACTAAATTCACTTTATTTTGTGAGTTTTTAACAACCAAAATTATATATATTGACTTTTTATACATAAATAATAAGCAAATTAAAAAATTGTTCAGAATATAATTTGTGTAACATATTATTTTAAACAACTTTTGTTCATACAATTTTGTTGTGAATCCATTATTTCACGCGCTGAACTAAAAAAACAATTAAAAATGTACGGTTATCCAAAATTTTTGAGTTTTCAAACTTTAGGCCTTTTGTGGCACGGATTAATCTTTTCTGATTTACCTGAAACATTGCGTACCTCATTTTTATAAGTATTGGAACTAATTTTGATTGTATAATTTTAGAAAAGTTAAGTTTTTAAAATGATCCCTATTCACTAAAACTACCTTAATATATATGTCCAATAAACGGTACAGTGATGTTATGGGAGACAGAGATTTAGGCACATGCAAATGTGATCGTATCAGCTGCACCTCCTACACTTAAGGTCTGGGGTCAGACCTTAATAACAAAACAAAATAGCTTTGGCAAAATAA
Organism: Daktulosphaira vitifoliae; assembly: GCF_025091365.1. Classification (NCBI taxonomy): domain Eukaryota; kingdom Metazoa; phylum Arthropoda; class Insecta; order Hemiptera; family Phylloxeridae; genus Daktulosphaira; species Daktulosphaira vitifoliae. The sequence goes on along the minus strand of NW_026099572.1, from coordinate 48,307,287 downwards.
TGATACGTAGTTAGGATAGTGTAAAAAAAAATTGGGAGGAACATTAGTGTCGTAGTAAGAACCTCTGGATCTACAATGATCACACTCTTGAGTTCACAGGCTTTTGATCGTTGAAGGACGTTCTTTCGCGTGGACTCTCAATAGTCGGCTACCAAGCGGTTCCTATAGCAGTGCATGCACTATGAAAATGTATTTTTATAAAATAATTTTTAATTTAATATTTTACAATTAAAAATAGTTAAGTTATCCTATTGTATGTAACTAAAACGTTGCAAAAAACTTGCATACATTTACAATAGGTGCCTTAATTTAAATTAAACAAGCATGCTAGAAAAATTAATGTATATACATTGGTTAAATGTAAAAAACACACAGTGACCATTTCATAAAATTCAGTGTTCAGTAATTTACAATGAAAAACATTCACTTAGGGCATCTTGAAATTGGCTGTATTGGGCCTATTGAGGGATGTTTCAAATTATTTATGATTTACCTTAATCTAAAAGTAGCCGTAAAAATGGCTGTAAAGCGACCTTGCTATATTGCTGCAATAACTCAAGTTTACCATTAATGAATAGATTGGTGATAAAATGTGCGTGTCGAACGGATCATTTAAAAAGAATGCCTAACAGTATTAACTGATTCGCTCTATTAGTAACAATTGCAATGTATAAGTAATGTTTATTCAACGAAGTCACAAAATGTCATACAAAGGAATTTAATGTTAGAATTATAGGGATAGAATCCCTTATTTAAATTTGTCATGTTCTTCTAATGCGTAGGTATAGCTAGGGCTGTGGCGACTATTGATTGTAAAGCTTTATTCATTTTGTATTTGGGACCTATTGAGAATGAACATGAGTGCTGTGTTATATTGAAAATTTTATTTGTTAAGTACCACTACAAAATACTTTTTTTTAATTTAATATAATTAATAATAATCAGTGTTTTATTTACCACAAATATTGTTTCAAACTCAATTTTATAACATTCGATACTAGTTATTTTTTAAATAAGTAATGTAAAATGTAAATTTTCTTAAACCTCCTGTATCGTGCAGTTTCTTTCACTTTTAAGTATTTATTTATTTATTTATTTTCTAACGCCTAAACAGGCAATTTTACAAAAGGAAGCAAAAACATTAATGTAAGGTTATAATTATTTTGATACAGCAATAAAGTACTACAAACTAAAAACGTTAAAAGCTAAATTTGAATATATACAACAAGACATTAATACTATGCACAATATAAATTATTTTAATTAGCAGCGTAGAATTATAACTAAACACAAAATGGGTCTAGACTAAACTCATCAAGTCGTCTAAGTATTCTGTGTAGTGGGTGGTTTTGGCCATATGAGGTGGAATGAAAGGGAAGTTTGAAAAGGGTGTGGTTTCTTGTGTTAAAGGAAGGGACACGAAAGTATATTTTGGATAGAAGTTCAGGAGAATCAATGGAACCATTGAGAAGGGATTTTATGAATGAGATGTCAGCATCTTCTCTGCGGGAGGCTAAGGAAGGAAGTCGGATAGCGGTGCGAATAGTGGAGTAGTCATGAGGAGGATGATTTATTTTCAAAAGGAAGGCAGCGTAAGAAAGGAATTTATTTTGCACTCTTTCCATTCTTATAATGTCTTTAGTAAGGTAAGGGTGCCATACCACAACACCATACTCTAGTATAGATCGGACCAAGGAAAGATAGAGGACACGGAGACAGGAAGGAGAGGAGAAGTTAGAAGTGTTTCTTTTAATAAAGCCTAATACTTTTAGGGCTCTACCAATAATATTATTCATATGGAATTCAAAGGAAAGAGTAGGAGTGTAATAAATACCGAGGTCTTTGATAATGGAAACACGGTTGAGAAGTGAACCTTGGAGGAAGTAGGAGTGGTGTAAGGGGGAGAATTTGCGGGAGAACGACATTATGTGGCATTTACTGGTATTAAGAGATAGGTTGAGCTCCATGGCCCAATTGGAGAAAGTGTCGAGGTCGGATTGAAGGAGTAAACAGTCAGATGGTGAATTTATGTTAAGAAAAAGTTTAATGTCATCGGCAAAAAGAAGTACTTTAGAGTTAAGTAGTAAATCGGAAAGGGAGTTGACATAGAGGGTGAACAAGAGTGGGCTGAGATAGCCACCTTGAGGAACACCAGAAGGAGTGATGCAAAGATCAGAAATCATACCATTGATTGAGACAAATTGCCTTCTGGAGTCTATATAAGATGACAACCATGCGAGTAGTGGATTGCCAAAACCAAGGTTATGTAATATTTTAATTAGAGTGCCGTGATCAACGGTATCAAAGGCTTTTTTGAAATCAGTAAATATCACGTCAACTTGTGAGCCGGATTCAATATTATCTAGGATATAGGTAGAAAAGACGAGACTGCTAGTTACTGATGATTTCCTAGGACGAAAGCCATGTTGGTTGTCACTGAGGAGATGATTAACATTTCTTTTGATGGAGGTAAAAACCAGGGACTCAAATATTTTAGTTATATGAGGGAGAATGGATATAGGCCTGTAGTTAGTAATGTCGGAAGGATCACCGGATTTAAGGATTGGTGTAATAGAGCAAGTTTTCCAGACAGTAGGAAAAACTCCCTCATTTAGGGAACGTTGAAAGAGGAAAAAAAGTGGTTGTGCTAGGGAGTCACGACATCTATAAAGTAACTGGGCCGAAATATTATCAGGACCATTGGAGTGGTTGTTTTTTAAGGATTCAAGAGCATAATGTACATCAAATATTGAAAAAGAACAGTTTGATGGAAGATTAAATTGGTAATTTTTGGTAACTTGAGGAGTAGAAATGGAAGTGGAGAAAGTATTTGGAGGTNATTTGAGGAGTAGAAAGGGAAGTGGAGAAAGTATTTGGAGGTTTAAAAACCGAGGAGAAGAATTTGGAAAAGAGATTGGCGTTTTTCAAGGGTGAATTTGATACTTCATCAAAAAGATGGACGGTGGAAGGGATTTGTGAATGTTGTTTGAGGTCTCTGGTATATTTCCAGAATAAGGAGGGGTTAGTTGAGAGAGAGCGCTCAGTGTTACTGATGTAAGAACGGTAATTACTAAGGGATAGTTGTTTACATTTGGCTCGTAGATGAGAGAAAACAGAATAGTCAGAAGGAAGATTTGTTTTTTTAAACTGTTTATGAGCATATTTTTTTTTGATTATTAAGGACTTTAGAGTAGGTGATACCCAACGGGGAAATTTCGGGTTTCTGAAGGTTTTTTTTGGAATGAAATTCTGAATAGCGTTAAGTAGAGCATCGTTGAAAACAGTGGCGGCATCGTTAATAGAGTAGAGCGAAAAAGTGGTCTCCCAATTAAAGGAGTCAATGAATTTAGAAATAGAGGAATAGTCACCGATTTTAAAGTCAAAATAAGAATGTGTAGTATTTAGTTTAGGTGGTTTGGGATAATGGTACAGGATACATAAAGGAGGATGGTAAAGATCGGGTTTGATGAGAGGCGAAGTGGCTTTGTCGACTGACAAGTTCTTAGAAGTGAATAGGACTAAATCGAGGATGTTGCCTGTACAATTAGTAGTATGGTTGAATTGATAAAAGTTTAAGAAGGAGAAAGAATCAATAATTAGAGTGGAGGTTGGGGTAAAATTGCCACTTGCTGAAAGGCCAAACTCATCAGATGCCCATGAAATACCTGGCATGTTATAATCACCGCAGATAATAATTTCATCTGGCTGGTGATTAGATAGCAGTTGTTCGATTGATGCAAGATGGGATTCAATAATTGGTAACGGACTAGATGGAGGTAAGTATGTGCATCCAATTAGGAGAGTAGAGTGGTTAATTGTGAGAAGGACAAAAATATGTTCTACGCTTGAATTAATTATTGTAATGGGGGATGAGGGAATCGAGCATTTTACTGCAATGAGAACTCCACCACCACGAGAAAGGTTACTGCTGTTGATATTTCTATCAAGCCTGAAAATAATGAAATTATGTAATCCTAGTTCAGAGTCTGAAATGTCAGGAGATAGCCAAGTTTCCGTTAGGATAATAATATCATAGGAGAGAAACATAGGAATAGAGCAACGCAAATTGACGAGTTTAGTCCTTAGACCACGTACATTTTGGTAGTAAATATTTAAATGTCTATTAAGATTAACATTTGATTGTGAAAAGGAAGAAGTGTAATTACGTGTAGTATTAGAATGTAGGGAGATAAAGTTGGAAAAGTAATTTATAGTTGAAGAAGAAAGAATACAAAAAAAGCAAGATGGATCGTTGACGAAAGATGTGTGTTGGTGCAATTTAGAGATGAAAAAATCAGAAGACAAGCTTAGTTTTTTGATGTATAAGAAGTCCTAGAAGAACCGCCGTTGGTGAGGTTATTTTTTATAATATGTGGAAATCCATTTCTGTATCTAATTGCAATGCCAGTCTCTCCTTGCTTTATACGGTTGTCAAGATCTAGGTAGACACGACGGATTTCCTGTCGCTCCAGTAGAGTACGATCTCGCGAAATATAAATATTTTGCAGATTATTATCAGCTCCCAAAGAGCGTTTGGCGGTGTTAAAGTCAACAACAAAGTTTGAGGCTTGCTCTTTAGAAGTAAAGATAACTTTTAGTGGTCTAGGCTTTGTATTTTTCGGGTGGCCGAGTCTAAAAAGCTTGTAATCGGAGGGAATAGACAGTGATAATGGTTGAATGGTTTCATTAAGTTTTTTAATATCATCATTCGCTCGAGAAGAAGGTGAAGCTTCTGATGACTCAGAGAGACCATGAACGACAATGTTGAAAAGCGACTTCTCTCGTTCTGAAATTTCACTCAAAAGAGTAGGTAGGTTGCTATTTTTTGATGCAGATTCAAGGGAAGCAACTCTTTCCTGAAGAGTAGAGATGTCAGATTTGATGACAGTGTTTTCAGAACGAATCTCTGCTAATTGGGAAGATAGAAAGTCAACGCTATTTTTTAGTTCGCTGAACATTTTATTTAGAGACGCACATAAGGTTTTGCATTGTTTTTGAGTGTTTTGAATTTCAGCGAAAGCTATCCGGAATTCTTCTGCAGAAAGGGGGGTAGGTGCAGGAAGTGTAGTTTTTGAGATTTTGGTAGCTGTAGCAGAGTTAGACTTCGTTATAATTTGATTAAGAGCGGTTTTGGGTGAGTTAGANAGAATTTGATTAAAAGCGGTTTTGGGTGAGTTAGAGTTATTCATGCTGATCTATCTCAATATCCAGCGTTAAAGTCTCCAAAAGATAGATTCATGAGATTATGAATGGTGGTAGTTGTTTAGCAACGGTGACCAGCGTTTAAGTCACCGAAAAACAGCTGATGGCAGTATCGTGTAGCAACAACAAAATGATATGAACAAGAAAAAGTGATCAGTACTCACAAAAAGTTGAAGTAGAAAGACAGAAAAAATAACTAAAAACTAAGTTTAACAGGCTGAATTGACTTCCAGAGTTCAATAAAATCATACGAAATGTTTTAAGTTACTAGAGGAAAAAAAGCGCGCACCAAATTGTAGTTTAAAAATTGTTTAAGAGAAGATGAAATTGTTATCAATTTATATAAACGTATTTTTTTTGTATACAAGTATCGAATATAAATAATTTCAAAATATATAATAAATAAAGGTAAGTCAGGCTAAGCCAATAGAAATAATAATAGCCATGTTATAAATCTTTAGATAGTGTTAAATTTTAAAAAATTGGTGGATTATTCCAAAAGCTACTTGATCTGCTAGTTCCTTATTAATATCGTGATTAAGATAAAGTATGTCGAATGAAAAAGGGATTATTAAAAAATATTATTTCTCATAAAAAATTATGTTGATCCATACACTTTTCAATAAGTTATAGCATTATAAAGTATATTACATTAGCTTTAATTTAAGATATATATAAAAGTGTCAGACTTTCCGGAACATTTTCAAAAGTTAAGTTGAAAAAGTTCTACTTTCTACATGAATTTTTCAGATTTGAACACCCCTTGTATATAAAGAAATAGTCTGATTTAAAAAAAAGTATGTCGAATGAAAGAAGTATATAAATACCACTTCTCATGAAAAAATTGTATTGATCCATACATTTTTTAAAAAGTTATAGCACTTTAAAGTAAAAAATGTAAATTATAAAATCGAAAATTTTCACACAAAAATAGCATTCGGTAGCTATTTTTAACATGTAGACAAGTCCAGAGGTCAAATTTTTTTTTTTCAAATCAAAGTACATTACATTTGCTTTAATTTAAGATATATATAAAAGTGTCAGACCTTCGGGAACATTTTCAAAAGTTAAGTTGAAAAAGTTCTACTTTCTATATGCATTTTTTATATTTGAAGCCACCCCATATATAGGGAAATAGTCTGATTTAAAAAAAAGTAAATCCAATGAAAGAAGTATATAAATACTACTACTCATGAAAAAATTGTATTGATTCATACATTTTTTAAAAAGTTATAGCATTTTAAAGTAAAAAATGTAAAATATAAAATCGAAAATTTTCACACAAAAATAGCATTTGGTAGTCATTTTCACCGTAAAGACAAAAAAAAGTCTGAAATTGTTTTAAATAAAATAGTACATTGCATTAGCTTTAATTTAAGATATAGATAAAAGTATCAGACTTTCCGGAACATTTTCAAATTTATGTTAAAAAAGTTAATTTTTTGTGAAAAAGTTGTCATTTGAAGTCCTCTCTTGTGGGCAGGTTAAGCGTCAGATTTACAAAAAAAATATACCAAATGATAAGTAAAGACATCAAGCATCTATAAAAGAAAAAATTATATTGATATGTTCATTTTTGAAATAATTACGGCAGTTTTTAGTAAAAAAAATTGAAAAAATTATCAAATTGTTATTTTTTAATTTTTTTTGGAGGTTTCCCCCATTTACGGGAAACGAGGGAAATTTTTTCAATTTTTGAGGGTAATGCCTTCGACTAGATACGATTTGTGATCTTTTGTCGTATCATTTTAAGAATTGATTATCATGAAACAAAACTAGCTCCCTGTCTACCAAATATCCCGTTGGCCAAAAAGGTTGTCCCATGTTAAGGACACTAATAGAAACAATTTGGTATGTTTATTATAACCTGTATAATAAACATCCATGACGTTTTGATAAATCTAAAAAAAATTTTATTTACTGAATATTTGTACTACTCTTTATTTTAATAATTTGTAAAGTTTTAGTCTATTTTTAAAACACATTTTTTAATATTTTCTCTTATAAGTAAAAATTAAAATAATTTTTTTTTATTTTACAAAATTTCAAAATAGCCATTTTTTAGCCCTTATATTACAAAAAATATTGATAGTTCGTTAACAACTTTAGGATAAGTACTTATTGAGTTACAATAATTTTCATACATAGCTCGAACAGGTTTATTTTGCCCAAACTACATACAGCATTTGGCAAATATTTAGATTTTTACAATATTTTAGGAAAATTATTTAGAAAATATTATATTATATTATATTACTATTATTATACTAGATCAGGAACATTCTCATACATTCGTGTTTTTACGAGTGCTTCTAGTAAAACTGTATCGATTTCCATGTTTAGGAACTGTTTTAATTGATTTGGATCAGCATTTTATCTAAAATTCATGATATTATTATATTTAAATTATTATTTTTTAGTTTAAATCGAATAACTTCATATAAATGACAATTTTGGATAGTGCAACCTTTTATTTACTTTTACTAGTTGCCATGGAATGGAATGGAAATGTATATAATTTTTTTTTTATTCAATAATAACTTTGAATTGTAGATAGTATAATTTCTTTAAATAATGTTTAAACGTAATTGTTGTTCACCAAACTTTAAATTTAATTTCTCAACTGCTCTTTTTCTATTTAATTTGATGTCATCAAATTATGTTTTTATTATAACCCACTCAATAACTTACAGAATATATATGATTTTAACATTTATACTATTCAACCCTTATGCCTTCTATGGGTGTCAATTTGGTTTTTTTAAATAGGAACACATTTTTGAGTCTAATAAAATGATTAAGTTTTTCATTTAATATGGCATTGGAATTGTAATGTAACTTTTTTGTTTATTATATATATAATATATATAAATATTTGAAGTTTCAAAATGTTGAGTTTATTTACATGTTTTTACATTTACTTTATTTGGCTATTTTATTTTTTGACGTTTCTATTATTATCGTTACATATTGTATATTGTCAATTATGATTATCAATAGATATGCTTTTTGTATTGTCAGTATGTGTATTTATAAACTCACAACAATGTATTTCAATATCATTGAAAATAAATGCTGCGAATATCTTGTTATATAAAACCAATTATCTAACTGTATTTGTAGTTGTTATAGGTATAGGAGCTATTCTATTCCAACGGGATGACAGACCTGAGGAAAGACAAGTAATTGCCTACGATAGCAAAAGGTGAAGCGAGACAGAAAAGCGTTATGCAGCAGTCGTAAGAGAATGTTAAGCCATTATATAGTTAGTCGATAAGTTCCGACCCTTACTAAAACAGGCCGTTTTAAACTCCTTACTGATAATTCAGTATTAACCTGGGTTCACAAGACAAGAGACCACTCGAATAATATGTATTGTGTGGGTTCTTGTGGTTTCTTGTCAAATAGCTTTCGCAGATGCTAAAAAAATGTCCTTGAAAGATCACGAAACCAAACTCCAACGATACCAGAGAAAATATCAGCTATGCTATCGATAGGAAATAGATTTCATCATATTAGATTTTATATTTAATTTATAATATCACTCAGAAAATCAGCTAAATGACCCCGAAGTTTACTATAGGCAACTTTGCAGTAGGTCAGCGAGGTGATAACTGAGAGAAAAATCGTGATGCTCTTATTATACCCCATAAGACCTGCACGGAAAACTGTTATAAAGACAAACCGATTTTAGGTAATGAAAAATCATTGATAAATAGTATGTTATATAACGTAAGAATAAAAAATAAGTTTGATAAAAATTTAATGATACATAATTTACTTTAAAGTTTTAGTAATAGTATTAAAAGATTTAGACAATAATTTTGTAAATTACGTTTCATAACAAAGATAGTTTCGACTTTTTAGTTAAAAAGTGTGTATTTTCTAAGATCTAAAATTATTATGAGATAAGAATTGAGAACGTAATATAAAGGTGTATTAAGTTACAAAAAAAATTTGCTTAAAAGTAATTGATTTAATAATAAAATTTGTCGATTTTTAAATTTGTAATTTTTTTTGGATATTTCCCCCATTTGCGGGGAACGAGGGAAAATTTTATAATTTTTAAGGGTAATGTCTTCAACTAGATACAATTTGTGATCTTTTGACATATTGTTAAAAGAAATCGGTCCAGTGAGAGCTGAGAAAAAGTAGTGACAGACACAAAAAAATAAAAAAATANGCTGAGAAAAAGTAGTGACAGACACAAAAAAATAAAAAAATAAAAAAAAAACGGTAGCGCAGTGGGGTCGAGGCACAGTATAGACGTGGCATAGATGAGATAAGTATAGATGATATCTGACAGTGATTAAAATCACTATCATAAGAAACGCTTCGATGCAAATCTGTAGATAGTGTTTCCTTTAGAGAAATTGGTGAAATATTTTAAAAGCAACATGAACTCTTATTTCTTTAATTATATCCTGATTAGTAGTTCTTTGATTTTAAAATATAATATATGAATAAATACTAATTATAGTTTTTAAATTTAGTATGAAATTGTG
>NW_026099572.1:48292621-48295520 GCF_025091365.1 Daktulosphaira vitifoliae | reverse complement strand
TGTCAGTCTTTCCGGAACATTTTCAAAAGTTAAGTTGAAAAAGTTAATTTTTTGTAAAAAAGTTACCTTTTTGAAACCCCATCCTTTGGGATGTTAAAGGGTCAAATTTATAAAAAAAATATATAAAATGATAGGTAATTATCTAAGGTATCTATAAAAAAAAAATTATATTGATTCGATCATTTTTAAAAAAGTTATGGCAATTTTAAGTAAAAAAAATTGAAAAAATATCGAAAATTAGCGATTTTTAAATTTGTAATTTTTTGGGGGATTTCCCCCGTTTACGGGGAACGAGGGAATTTTTTTCAATTTTTGAGGGTAATGTCTTCGACTAGATACGATTTGTGATCTTTTGACATATTGTTCATCAAAATCGGTCCAGCGAGAGCTGAGATTGAGCGTTCACAGACACAAAAAAAAAAATAAAAAAACACATCATAGTAAAATTAATACCTTCTCAGCTTCGCATCGAAGCTAAAATGATAGAAACATTAAAATTTTAAGGAACTAAATTTTTTTCATTGGCTTCATAAAAATAAATTCGTTTACATTCCTGGTTTCATAATTTTTAAAAGGAGTTATACCAAATATCATTCATACAAAAATAACTCATTCCAGGAATCCGTTATTTTTTGAACAATTTTATTCTAAATAATAATTAAAATATGTAAATAAATACTTAAATAATGCTACTTATTTATCTTTTATCTAAACTTTTATTGGTAAAGTTAATTTTTCAAGATTTTAAATAACCAAAATTAATTTAATATTTTAGTCCTGAATTATATTATAAATCACGATACTAATAAAAAAGCAGTTATTTAAATTATTGTATAAATAATAAGGTCATAAATAAATAAAATGTTTACTTATTTTTAAGTGATATTAAATATTAAAAACAAAATTAAATTTAGTTACTTTTTTAGCTATTTTAAAAATACTTAAATAACGGCGTTTTTAACCCCTAAAAAACAAAGTATTATTATATTAGTTAATAGAATTTAAATTAATATATCATTTCAACTTTTTTATTAACAGTTTTATTCGAAAACACTGATTTGTCAAATCAAAAATGTATTTCTATAATTTCATTATTATATATCTAGCAATTAGTATTTCAAACGGTTTTCTTTTTAAAGATCCACCATTGAATAAGGTAAACACAATATTATTTAATTTTGAATAAAAATTAGTTATTAAATGTTTTCTAAGTAGAAATTTTCATTTTTAGGAATATCTAAATATTTATTCAGATATACATTATTTTTATTTTATCTTACTTAGTTATAAGATTTTCCGAAAAAAAACTTTTTTGTACATAAATCACTTTGCTATACTATGCATCAATTTGAATTCAAATTTACTTTATGCATTCAAAAGTTGTTACAGTTTTATTTAAGGAACAAAATTTCATAAAAATATTTAATAATAGTATAAATTTTTTTATACTATTATATTAATACATTGTCTGTTGATTTATTATATTGTTATATTCGGCAAAGTCCGTTTTTGTGGCATATATATATATATATTATTATTTTAGGTCATTCCGATATATTACGTTATGGCATATATGAATTATTTNATTTTAGGTCATTCCGATATATTACGTTATGGCATATATGAATTATTTTTGAAAACTATGGCTTACATATAATGTTAATTTTAATTAACTACTTTATTTAAAACTTATAGCTTATTATTATTATTCCGTTCAACTAGATCGACATTAAATTTCTGTAAACCCTTATTGAAAGGTTATATATATAATTTTTATTTGATGTTTTAAAAATATTTTAAATTGAATATGAGCATAATAAATATTTTCAAATCATTTTTTTTTTTAAACTTTCTCATTAGAGTTGAAGAAATATCTTTTGTAAACGTTTTTATTGTTTGCTTCATAATAAACATCATGAACCACCTGTATAATAAACATATCGAATGGCTTCTGTTAGTGTCCTTAATATCGGGCAGCATTTTCGGTCAACGGAGGGAATTATTTTTATTTCACGATTCTATTATTTAATTAGAAGTTTTGTTTTTTTTCTACTTTTTTTGTTAATACGATTACCAACGACTTTACTTTAGCATGACGTCAGCGCTGAATATATGTTATTTAACTATTTTTAATATCTGATACGTTATAACTACATACAGTTGCTTAACAGAAAACTTCATATATTTATTTTAAATTTATTTACATCTCTAACATATAGTTAAAAAGCCTTATAACATAAATCATATAAAAAGTTATTTTAGGCACTATCATTAAAAATTAAAAAATATTTTAGTAATTAAATTTAACTACATGGCTCTAACGATCTCAGTGGCAGCAAGTACAATATCTCGACTGAATGGTCGAGTCAGTATTGAAGGAATAATTTTAATAACTCTCTTAAACTCCAAAAATAATAATTATAATAGTAAACACCAAAATAAACATCAATAAACAACTAATAAAGTATTACTATGAGTATATATATTTTTTTTTTTAACAAAAACCATAATTTTCTAGCTAGGCTTTTCTTTTTCTTTATTTTTTTTTCAATAAATATATGTATATATACAATATGCATATATACAATATACAATATGTATATATACATATACATATACAATATGAATATGTAACCAATTCAAATTTTTTTTTTTTTTTCAATTGTTATATTCTAAACACTTTTGGTAATAGTAACAGACCAAGTACTACAGTATAATTATTTGTTGATATACAATTAAAATTTTCAGTATATTAACTAAAGTAAAATGTATTTATTAATGGGTATGTTTCACCTATTTCGGCGCAAACTAATGCCTATTTCGGCTCTTTAGCTGCCATACACCTAGTCTATTTCGACTTTTTTTTTTTTTTTTTACATTTACCAAATTATTACCGAAT
>NW_026099572.1:48287941-48292463 GCF_025091365.1 Daktulosphaira vitifoliae | reverse complement strand
TGAAATGGTATTTAATTTATTTTACAAATTAAAAATTAGTTTTGATTACAATTCGTTAACATTAGAAGTATTTATTCGTTTCTGTATTAAACAACAATTTAAAATTTTATATAAATATCAATATATACAAAAATAAACATATTCATTTCTATATACTATTTAGAATGTTTACGATTAGTGGTAGTTATATTTCTAACCTTAATTTCAGTTGTACTGGTGATGCATTGTTCATTGATGTAGGAGTTCAAATATAGANATGCATTGTTCATTGATGTAGGAGTTCAAATATAGATGATATTCGTGCGTATTTATTCGCTGTTCTCTCAAACATAGTTTGTTGATATTTCCATTTAATTCATCATGAAAAATCTTATTGTTACTTGTTAGTTTTTATTTAGAGAGAAAACGAAAAACAAAAGTGTTCATTTTTTAATACATAGATATCATTACGTATTTCATTTCTTTTTTAAAACATAACCAACCAATTATTTTATCTTCTTATCACTTTGTTAGGCATGACATTTTTCCAGCGCCGCCACCACATAATGCGAATGCAAAAATCCCACACGATGTTGCCGCATATTATACAATAATACGAGTAATAATACAATAATAGTACATTTACAATATTTCATCTAAACTGTACCATTATAGTTTATCGTGTTGTCCTTTCAATATGTATATTAAAAGATAATAAAAATGTCCAAAAAAAATTGTAGTTCCCATAGTTTATGATAAATAACAATTTTAATTTCATTACTGAAGTAATAATTAACTAAATAGTGTTAGAATAATTGAACTGTAATTTCTAATTTTTTATATACTTTCTCCGGAAAAATTACAATACTAAATTATTAATTATCAATTTCTAAAATTAATTACTATAATAAGAATTTATTCATGAATTATACTTATAAATCATAAAATTGTTCTCAAGATTTAATTAAGGAAATAGAATTTATTTGTTTTCTAACAATAATTCCTTTTAAAAATTAAATATTATCAACAAATTTGTATCGAAATATTTTTATACAATTATACCGACAAGGCCCGCGTCGCTTCGTTATACACGATGCNCTGACACGGCCCGCGTCGCTTCGTTATACACGATGCCCCGCGACTCGTGCCACCTTTATCAGCCGTCGCCCTACTATGAGTATTTGACTGACCAACACCGCGTGTTATACGCTACGGTGCAAAGTCCAGCAAATGCCGCACGGCCGACGACGACCCGCCGCAAATGGTGCGAGAGTCTTCCTCCCGTCAGTGATGGTATATTGAAGGGAATTTCCCGGAACGCAGGGAAATTTTGGTGAAATTTTCCTAAACGGGAATGCAGGGAATCTAAAGCAAAAATGATCCTTAAAACGGGAAATTTTGTATTCCTAAAATTGTATTTTTTTTATTATTTTATAAAATTATATTTTGGTTATTTCGATTTTTCATGTAACTTAACTCATACATTTTATAGATTCTATATATATATATTTATGGTTGGTACATATTATAAGTGGTTGGTAACTTCACTATTATTTTACTGTAATCTGTAGTTAGGTACAAATATTATAATGAAATTTGTAATAATGATAACAGATTAAATTAATAATTTGGAGGTGTGTGTATTACACTCCAATAAAGAAAAGAAAAGAAATAATGAACAACGATTATTACAAACGTATATAAATGGTTTATTGCACTATGGAGCGTATTATTCTGTACAAAATATATAATTATAAAATAAAGATCTTAACATAAAAACGTGTATTAACAAGGTAGATGAGATCGTGTGTAGTATTATCACATAGAGCGGACGGGTCGCCACAATAACGACAATGTTATCATTTTAACTTGGAAACTAGATAAGATTTTAGATACAAATTTATTTTGATAGGTAAAAATATTAACTTTTTTGTTGACTTGTTAAGTTTTATTGATTCGTTAAATTTTTTTTCTTTCTTAATATCAAAAAAAATAAGTTACCATTGATAAATTACCATGGATTCCGATAATGATTGTGGACCATCAACTCCAAAAAAAAAGAGAGCATTAAGGAACGAACTATCAAAGGAAGAAAAAAAAAGAGTTCACATTAAATTATTTAGAAAAGAATGGCTTGAAATAAAAGATTATAAATTTTGATTTATGAACAATGTTCATTATTAAGATGTTTTTTATTTATATTTTTATATAAGTGGTTTTTAATGATACCTTTAAAAAAAGTTGTGATTTATAAATAAACGAGTTGTTTACATATTTGTTGTTTGTTTATTAAATAATTTTATGTACTCCATTTGCGATTAATTTAAGAGTATTATTGTACAGCTAGTAAAAGCTAGTAAAAATACATCAGGGATGGTCAGCATGAATATTTTCACAAGCTTCATAAATTAATACAAAGCTAATAAGATTCAAAATATTTATAAATACATTTTATAATTTTATATACTGTGATTTTATATTACAGTCATATTCCACTAGATGTCAGCACTGCAAGGAAATTTTGAGTAAAAACGGGAAATTTTGTTTCTATCTGCGTGAATATTGCCGATACTTTCATACCATCACTGNGGCCGACGACGACCCGCCGCAAATGGTGCGAGAGTCTTCCTCCCGTTGTGAAAGCGACAACGTCGACAGCCGAACCGCACCCGCGCACCGTCGCCTACAACGCTGCTAACCATTTTGCCGTCCAAGGATTACGCCGAACATCGCGTCGTCGACGCCAGCGAAAGTGCCGCGATATTATGCGAAGATTATTATTACTGTGTTTATCTTTTCGGTTTGTTTTATTTTTGTTAAAATAATCTGTTGTCGCTCATTTAATAAACGGCCCACGGGTCTCTACCCTCAAAACCAGTGTCGACCACATTTTTGCGACGTAAGTCGTGTCAATACAATGTCAGTACTGTGCCACAACCCTACTGTGCCTAACACAGAAGGGTTATGACACAGTATTTATAGTTATTTCTAAAAATTTAAAAGTTCAAATTTATAAAGGTATTATTATTAATCCATATAATTAATTTTAGAGCGGAGAATTAAATGCCGAAAGCAAGGATTCATTAATAAAGTATTTTAATACAAATAAAACAAATAGACGTTTAACCTATAAGAGTTTTACAAGACTATTTAACAGTTTTAAATGGCTACATGGTATGGAGGATAGTGATATCGACAAATTATTCACGGATGAAGTCAAAAACAGTAAGCAAAACTCTTATTATAATTATAAATATCAATTTTATTTTCAATAAATACTATTAAATTAATTGCTTTAAATTTAATGTATTGGCATATTTTTTCACTATATAGTTCAAGAAAGTAGGTACAACAACATTTAGATTTGAAAAAATTAAATAAAGAAAAGTTTGCTCTTACATTGTTCATTGTTTAAATCATATTAATAAATGAAATCATTATTTATGCTTATTTTATTACAAGCATCACAATTTTATTATAATATTTATAATTTTCATAAAATTTGTTTTATTTTTAGTATAATTTAAAATATATAAATAAGTTCTATCGTGAACGCATACAAGACTTACAACATACCTGATTCTAGAGGTTATGTTTCAAATTTAATTATGGTGTTTATTCGTGACACAATTACAATTTTTTGTTTGAAGGGGGGTTATTTTTAGTAAATTATTTTTATAAAATTACAAATTTAAAAATTGCTAATTTTCGACATTTTATCAATTTTTTTTACTTAAAATTGTCATAACTTTTTTAAAAATGACCAAATCAATATAATTTTTTTTTTTATAGAGACTCTAAGTATTTAGTTATTATATTTTTGTGACAACAAAATAACAACTTTTTCAGAAAAAATTAACTTTTCTTACTTAACTGTTTAAAGTGTTCCGGAAACTCTGACACTTTTATATTTTAAATTTAAGCTAATGTAATATACTTTATTATGTTGAATTTCGGACTTTATTTTGTCTTCATGGTTATAGTATCTATCAAATGCTATTTTTGTGTAAAAATTCTCGATTTTATATTTAAAATTTTTAACATTATATTTATATAACTTTTTGAAAAATGTATGGATCAATATAGTTTTTTAGAAGAAATATTATTTATATAAACCAATTTTTAAAATTTAACACTATCTATCGATTTTTATGATATTTATTTTAATCACTGTCATATATCATCTAACTGGACCTATCTATGCTACATCATCACTGTGCTGCGACCCCACTGTGCTGTGTTTTTTTTTATTTTTGACCTTTTTAAAAATGTGATCGCGTTGTGGTAAATATAACGAGATTTTTAAGTTAACTCGTCATTGTAATTTTCTAAATTTCATATAGAGGTGAAGATAGCTCTTAGAACAAAAAGTATTGGGGAGATTTATCATCTACTAATCTGTGACAATACGCCAAAAACACACGTTTTCATATAACATTCAATATTACAAGTTGATATTATTTATGTATTTTAAATAGTTACACATTCATATTATGAAAAAAAAAATATAATATATTAAAATAAATTATACAGAAAATCAATA
>NW_026099572.1:48278755-48287177 GCF_025091365.1 Daktulosphaira vitifoliae | reverse complement strand
AATATTTTTAATAAAATGTAAAAAAAATAATTATTGAGATATAGCTATTGACCTAACGTATAACTATTATTTAAAAAAAAAAATCAGCTAAAAATATTAACTGAATCAAAAGTTATTTAAGTTGTCAGTGAGTGGTGGGCCACCCTGTATATATATATTAAAAAATATATAAAAATATATTTATATATTTTGAGTGTAAGCCAGTGACTTGCAGTCAACTTGGGCAAATCTATATGAACTACCACATTCGGGCTATTTATGAAAAACATTTATAGGTTTTCAAATAGTATAAAATTTGTATCTGGTATAAATTATTTTTTATAATACTGTAATAAATAATATATATAGTGATATTCAAATGTCAACCATTGATTATTTTAATTGAAATTAATACTGGTATATGAATTTTAAATCCAATTAAAAGAGAATTGATAACACATGGTTTTTACTTTATTAAGAAAAAGGATTAATGAATTTGAATAAATTTTTGAAACAATCGACGAAGTGTATCAAAATAACTGAATCTCTGTATAAGTTGCGTTATAATAATTCTCTCAACGAAGAAAAGAAGATGACTTTAAATGAATTAAAAAAAGTTCTTGTAGTAAAAGAACTCGATATCACAGAAGAACTAGTTACTACATTAATAACAGATTATAAATTTACAAACGAACAAGATATCAGCATGGAAGGTAAAATAATTACTATGTAAATTTTTTTAAATTTTTACAACCAAGGCCAATGTGATCTCTTTCAAAAAGTTTTCTTAATTTCATAATCAATAATTAATTAGTCACCATGATGGTGAATAGCAATTCCAGTTACTGAATTAATTTTTATCCAACCAATTGAAACTATTTGCAATTGATTCCTATAAGCTATCTATCCAGCGTCATTAAATTTCACTTTTACAACTTGATCTTTTTTCCCATTATATGTAATAAGGATTACTAATTTTACTTGATATAAAATAGATTTTCACTGAATAAAATTTTTTATTAAGTAACTTAAAAAAAATGGTCAAAATATTTTTAAAAATTTCAATAATTGCTTTGACTTATAGCGATTATCGAAAAAAAAAATAGTTAATAAAAAGTAATTTTATTTATTAATCAGATTGAATTATTCCGTGTATTAAAAAAAAATTGTCTTTTTGTTACTTTTAAATAATTAATGATATATTTTTATATTTTTTAGAATTCAGAAAAACATTTGTGTCAATAATGTATAACCAAATCTATACCATACCAGTTAAAATTGCATTACAAGAAATGAGAAGAATAATTTAACTACAAATATATTTAGAATTTTAATACAAATTATTACGTTATAAATGTTTTCTAAATTATTTGATAGTCTAAAATATTTAAAGAATAAAACAAGATATTATTTTACCAGACTAGATAAATAAAAAAAATCAAAAATGTGTTTTAATTTAAAATTTTAAATATCATTTTCATTTGTCATTCAAAATATTTTTTTCTTCAAATACTAAACAATATGTGCCTATTAAATTATATCGTCAAATAAAACTAAAAAATATTAGCAATTTGTATTATTTTTGAACTCCAGTCATTGCGGTGATAGTACTGAAGGGCAGGGAGAAAGTGCGTCCTAGTAGTCAATATTTCGGGAAAGCTAAGTTATCATGTAAAAAATACATTGTTTCAACTCTTTTTCTGGAAACGGACCAAACATCCGTTCAAGAGTATTGTTTTGGAAATCCCTCCATGATTATGGGTAATATCCCACATAAAATTAAAATTTAGAAAAAAATGACAAATTTATCTTAATAAAAATAAACAGTTGATACACAGATAAGTATTTATTTACATATTTTAATAATTGTTCAAAAACGGATTCCTAGAATGAGTTATTTTTGTATGGATGATATTTGATATAGCTCCTTTTAAAAATTATGAAACAAGAATCGTAATCCCTCTTAAAATTAAGTTATAACAAAAAAAAATGAAAAATTTATCTTTATAAAAATAAACAGCTGATACGCAGATATGTTAACAATATTTTAGCTTCGATGCGAAGCTGAGAAGGTATTGGTTTTACTAAGATGTGTTTTTTTTTTTTTTTTTGTGTGTCTGTTACCACTTTTTCTCAGCTCTCACCGAAGGGATTTCTTTCAACGATACGTCAAAAGATCACAAATCGTATCTAGTCGAAGACATTACCCTTCAAAATTGAAAAAATTTCCCTCGTTACCTGTAAATGGAGGAAACCTCCAAAAAAATTACAAATTTAAAAATCGCTAATTTTCGAAATTTTTTCAATTTTTTTTACTAAAATGTGCCGTAACTTTTTCAAAATTTAACATATCAATATAATTTTTTTTTATAGATGCTTGATGTCTTTACCTATCATTTGATATATTTTTTTTGTAAATTTGACCCTTTATCTGCCCAAAGGGGGGGATTTAAAAAGACAACTTTTTCAAAATAACTTTTCTAAGTGTTCCGGAAGGTCTGACACTTTTATATATATCTTAAATTAAAGCTTATGTAATATACTTTAATTTGAAAAAAAAATTTGACCTCAGACTTGTTTTCGTGGTAAAAAGACATCAAAGTTAATAAAAAAAAAACCCAGCACAGGGGGTAGCGGCACAGTGAATCAATATAATTTTTTTTTTTATAGATACCTTAAACATTTACCTATCATTTTATATATTTTTGTGAATATTTGACCCTTTAACAGCCCACAAGAAGGGTTTCAAAATGGTAGCTTTTTTACAAAAAATTAACTTTTTCAACTTAACTTTTGAAAATGTTCCGGAAAGACTGACACTTTTATATATACCTTAAATTAAAGCTAATGTAATATACTTTAATTTGAAAAAAAAAAATTTGACCTCTGGACTTGTCTTCATGGTGAAAATGACTACCGTATGCAAAAATATGCTATTTTTGTGAAAAAATTCTTGATATTATATTTTACATTTTTTAACATTATGTTGCTATAACTTTTTAAAAAATGCATGAATCAACTTTATTCTTTAATGATAAATACTTTATATATACTTCTTTCATTCGACATACTTTTTTTTAAAATCGGACCATTTCCCTTTATACAGGGGGGGTGCAAACCTTTTAAAATGCGTATAGAAAGTAGAACTTTTTCAACTTAACTTTTGAAAATGTTCCGGAAAGACTGACACTTTTATATATATCTTAAATTAAAGCTTATGTAATATACTTTAATTTGAAAAAAAAAAATTTGACCTCTGGACTTGTCTTCGTGGTGAAAACGGACATCAAAGTTAAAGAAAAACGTACGATTTCCGTTAAAAAATTCTCGATTTCATATGTTATTTTATTTAATTTATATTTTATATAACTTTTGGAAAAATGCATGGATCAATATTATTATTTTTTTATAAAAAATATTTATATACTCCTTTCATCTGGCACGCTTTTTTTGTATATCGGATCATACCCCTTTAACAAGGGGGGTCAAACTTTAAACATGCGTATTGTTACTAAGATATTTTCAATTTAATTTTTGAAAGTATTCCGGAAATACTGACACTTTTATATATATCTTAAATTAAAGCTTATGTAATATACTTTAATGTGAAAAAAAAAAAATTTAATCTCTGGATTTGTCTTCATGGTAAAAATGACTACCGTATTCAAAAATTTGCTATTTTTGTGTTAAAATTCTGGGTTTTGTATTTTATTTTATTTTAAAATACCTGACAAGGGGAGTACAGATTTTCATAAATATTATATAAATTAAAATTGATATAGTATAGATAGTTAAACTTATTTAAATATGTTTGTTTCTTTTAAGTCGAGAAAAATAACTTTGAAATTTGAATTAGCTTAAATAGCCAATTTTTTCATCCGACTCTAGCAACATACAGTTGCTGAGTTGGTAAAACTTATGTTTTACACGCTTGGGGTACGAGGTTCCAACCCGCGTTTGCAGGGGCGAAACTACAGGGGGGGCATCTTGCCCCCTTAAACCTACTCCAGGCGGCCATTTGGACTTTTTCAATTCTATAGTCGGCTAAATCAAAGTAAAGAAATCGAATAGAGAAAAATTGTTTTTATCATTCAATTTTACGTTTTTACTTGTCCATAGACGATAGACATAGACATAATATGTATATATATATATATACACATACGGATAAGCAAAAAAAACATTAAATAAAAGAATATTTTTTTATATTTTATATTCTGTTGTCATCTAATGGTAAAACCAATGTTTGCGTCTACTAATACGCTTACGACTCTTTTGAATCGTTATCTTTACTCAATTTTATATACGTATTATTGGTTTTTTACACCGTTTGTCAGCTGATAAGATAGTACATGTAAGTAAATTATTACACCAACCACCCATTTACCCACTGGTCACTCCCAGCATTTTTGGAATTAGTTTTCATTTTATCAATTGACAACTGTGTTTTTAATTATTTTATTTCTCTTTTACCGTGCTCTGAAACTAGCGACATCGTCAACACTTAATCGTTACTACCTAATTAAACGACGTGAATTTAACAAGTAAGCGTTTTCATTTAGTTAACTAAATTTACGAAAATTTTTTATGAATAATATTGAATGTATATTACACATATACAACTTATGAGTTTAATTTTTTAAATTTCAATAATTATTAAAATATTTGTGAAATGAGCCATAAGTNTCCATACCCCTTATAGGTTAGTTTATGTTATGTTTCCTGTATAGGAATTGTTGACGGAGACGTAGCGTTAATTTTAAGTAAATATGTTAAATCTAACCTTATGAAGTTTACCTTATCCTTCCAGTAGATGGCATCGTACTTTAAACCGCCATTTTGATTGATCTTAACATCCCTACCTAAGTCACCTATTACCTCCACCATCGTGGTATCACGCCCCCTCCTTATCACCGCCATTATAAGACCATACCTCCCCTTTCCTCATCTATGATAAGACCACGCCCCCACTACCCTTACAATGATAAGACCACGCCTCCCCATATCCCAACAATGATAAGACCACGCCTCCTCCTTACCCTATCTATGATAAGACCACGCCCTCTGTGTGACCTCGACATTACCCCCACCATCGAAAGACCACGCCCCCTCATGCCACGCCCACNATACCAGACATGAAACGGCTTGTCATAATGGAAAACGAATTAGAGTAAAGGAACCAGGGGCTCTTAAGAACCCATTTGAAGCTGCACTCAAAGCTTCTAATAAGAATTTTAAAGTGGCTTCATCAAGTTTATTGGAAAATGTTTGTATATTAAATCATAATTAAAATACAGTTATTTCTTAACTCATACTTTTTAGAGTTTAGAAAAATATTAGATCAAATATTATAAATTGTTATGTTTGTTATTAATAGCAATCAATAATTTTATACAATAACACACCCAATTTTATGAGTTTCACTACCTTAGTTATTAAAATCTAAGCTTAACTCTAAAACTTGTTCCAATTTTCCATTGAATCTAAAATATCATTAACCATTTAAAAAGAAAATATAGTTTATTTTGTAAAATAGCTAACTGATGAACAATTTTGTTAGGTGAACTCAAAATTAAGTCCAATCTCCGATGTCCAGTCACCAATATCTGTTATTAAGGCTGGTGACACTGCACAAGTTTCTGAAATTGAATTTATGGAAACCAATGAAACATAAAAAGAGAGCGAAGATATTGAGAGTGAATTAAAAGTCATTAATGAACTTGATAATTGTGATTGTACTGACCAAAGTTCAGAAACATTTTTAAAATATTCAGATTTATCAGAAAACGTTTTTGGTTGTGCTGGACAGTTTAAAAATTTAATTGATTATATAGATATGTGTAAACCAATCATTCAAAAACTTCACGAAGATGAAGTTACAAATAGTTACAAGTTTGTAATTGAAGTTAAAGATGCTATAACACACATCCTTAAAACTTCCTCTTTAATAATGAACAGATGTAATGTGTTAATGACACAGATAGATACAGCTTCAGAAAATTTTACTGAAAAAGATCTTGTGAGTAGTAAAGTACATCATGATCCAGGACTCAGAACTAAAATAACTTCAGATAATCAAAGAAAATACCTAATCATGTTAGGCCCACATCAACCAAAACTAAACATTTACCCAAAGCGAGAAGCACATCGTTTTAATCCATCTTGGTATACTGAATACCCACACTTGGAATATAATACAGCGAAAGATGCAGCTTACTGTTTTGTTTGNAGTACAGCGAAAGATGCAGCTTATTGTTTTGTTTGCAGTTTATTTTCTGATGTAGCTGGTCGTCAAAAAAGTAAGGGATATTGGAACGAAATCGGCGTAACTGGATGGAAAAAAATGAAAGGCTCCAGTGGTGTGAATAAAATGGGAAAATTACAGAAACATTTCACTTCTGAAGCGCATAAATCTGCATTGGCTGATTATTGCAACTACATGAAAAAATCGAATAACATTGATGTTATTCTTGACAAAACAGTTCGTGAGCGAAAAATTCTGGAAGAGAGCAATCAAAATTTTCACAAAGAAGTAATTTGTATCTTACTGGATGTAACCAAAACCCTCGCTAGACAAGGTTTAGCGTTCAGAGGAAAAGATGATGATGAAAATGGTAACTTCAGACAAATTACGTATTTACTTTCTAGGCACTGCCCATTGTTAAAGAAATGGCTCAATGATTCTTGCTATCGGCTATACCATTCTACATATTTGAGTCCTCAATCTCAAAACGAGTTTATAACCATCCTTGCGTCATCAGTGAACAAAACTATAATAGAAAAAGTTAGGGAATCCGGACAGTTTTCTGTAATGGCTGATACTACGCCTGACTTGTCCCATACAGATAGGCTATCAGTAGTTGTAAGGTTCGTCAATAATGAAGGTACAGCAGAAGAAAGATTAATAGAAGTCCGCGAAGCTTTAAATAAGACTGATGTAGGAATGGCAAACGACATATTTGACACATTACAAAAAAATGAGTTAGATCCTGATAATCTTGTTTTTCAGTCGTATGATTTTGCCAGCAGTATGTCTGGAGTATTTAATGGTGCACAAAAAAAATTAACTGAAATATTAGGTATAAAAATACCTTATATTCCATGTCAAGCTCATAGAGTCAACACATTTATTGAACATGGTTGTGAAGCTAGTCTTATTATATCTGATATGTTTTCAGTAATGCAAGAAATTTATGTATTTTTTTCTTCGAGTACAAAGCGATATTCTCCATTACTGAAAAAACTAGCTGATATTGAAACTGCTTTAAAACTCAGAAATTTATCCAAAACGAGATGGACAGCACGTGCTGAGGCAATTAAATCTGTTTGGTCATCGTTTCATATAATTATTGAAGTTTTAGATGAGATAACAAATACAAAAGACAAATTCGATAAATCTACTAGAAATGCAGCATATTCTTTATCAAAACGTTTAATTTCTGTTTTAAGTATTATTTTTATGAAAAATGTTATGTATAAGATGAAGTTGTTAACTGAGTGCCTCGAATCAACTGAACTTAACATAGCTGATGCAATCATATTCATGTCAAGTACTCTAGAATCATTAAACATTATTAATTCTGATGTAGATGGCATGGACAACCTTATAGATAGTTCAATAGCGTTTTTGAAGTCGTTTGATGTGGATGCTGAAAAAGAATTTCTAGTTCGTCATAGACGTCGACTTGTACCTAAGCGCTTTGACAATAATAGAGATAATGCAGCTAATATGTCATTTAAAATGTTTTATAGAAAAGAATATAAATCTGTTTTGGACGAGCTCATATCACTGATGAAAAATCATTTGGAAAATTGCATTAGTACAATTAAACCATTATTTAATCTATTCAACCCCCCTTTATTAAGGAACAACTTAATCGAAAGTAAAATTCAAGATGCAGTGAATTTTTTACCCAAACAACTTGTTGTAGATTCTCTAAATTTACAGATTGAATTAGAAATACTTTACGACCAATGCAAAGAAGTAAAAACTGTTTCAGATGTAGTTGGACTTTCAGAACTAAAAAAATGCTTCCCATAGCTAATAGAATGTCTCGTTTATTGTGTACAGCCCCAGTAACTGTAGCTGGAAATGAGCGTTCGTTTAGCAAGTTAAAGTTGGTGAAAAATTACTTAAGGACAACTCAGAGTGACTCCCGTTTAAGCGATTTACTATTACTTTCTACCGAAAAAGACATATTGGATAACATAAATTTAGATTTTATTGCAAAAAAATGGTCCAATTTAAAAAAAAGAAGAATTTGTATAAATTAAATTTTTGTATCTTGATGGCGTGTGTTATGTACTTTTTTATTATGATCACATAAATTCAGATTTTATTGCTAAAAATGGCCAAATTAAAAAAAAGAAGAATTTGTATTAGATAAATTATTGTGTCTACCTTTAACTATTTGTTTTAAGTTTTTTCTTTTTTATAGTCAGT
>NW_026099572.1:48269086-48278430 GCF_025091365.1 Daktulosphaira vitifoliae | reverse complement strand
AACTATAATTAGTATTTATTCATATATTATATTTTAAAATCAAAGTACTACTAATCAGAATATAATTAAAGAAATAAGAGTTGATGTTGCTTTTGGAATAATCCACCAATTTCTCTAAATGAAACACTATCTACAGATTTGCATCGAAGCGTTTCTTATGATAGTGATTTTAATCACTGTCAGATATCATAATACTTGATCCAACTATGCCACGTCACCACTGTGCCGCGTCCCCCCCGTGCTGGGTTTTTTTTTTGATATTATTAATACATCATTGATATTATCTAATTCTATAAGTAGAAGTCCGTCTTTATCATCCACACGTTTAGATTATATAAATCTAATTGACATAGCATAAAAAGTTAAACTTATTTAAATTTTCTTGTTTTTTCAAAAAAAAATAACAATTAAATTTGAACTAGCTTAAATTTCTATTTTTATCCACCGCAGAAATGTGACGTACGGTAACACTTGTACATATTTAACGCTTAAAGTACAAAGTTCGAACCCCAAATGGTAATGAATTTTTTTCTTAATTCATTTTGTATTAGAAAAATATTTTCAACACATTCAGATTTAATAATTTCAATGCACATCAAGTACCTTATCTTTGTAGTCTCCCCTCGTGAGAAGAAATTTCTTATTTATATTAAAATTATTTTAATGTGTTTTTTTTTGTCATTCATTTTCTCAGCTCTCACTTGACCAGTTTTTTTTAACTATACGTCTAATGACCACACCTAGTATCTAGTAAAAGATGTTATTCTTAAAAATTGAAAAAAAATCCCCTTTCATCATAAAAAATTTTGCTTTACTAGCTTTTTCTATATATATAATTAAAATTTATCTACGTAATTGTTTTTTCATATACTTCAGTTATTGTTTTATTTTCTGAACATGATTCATTTTCGATTAAATAAATAAAATTATAAATATACTAATATTAATTTTGTTTACGTGTATTTATGATTTATGCAATTTTCATATACTGTTTTTGTCATAACATACTGTGTTTAAAGGATAAATTTATAATAGTTATAATCAATTTTTGAAATTTAATATGAATGAACAAAATTTGTTTTAGTAGACTACCTTTAATATTATTTTTTAATAGTATTAAAACTTATTGTTCAATAAATACTTAAAGAATTATAAAAAATTAACAATTTATTACATATTTTTTATTTGGGTATTATATTGTCATAAAGTTAATGTTTATTTTATTAACTTAACCATAACCCTTAAATGTTCAGCTACGTATTGTTTTCGAAAACACACTGACGGAATTGATGTAGCTGGAATACATATATATTTCAGTTTTATATTATACAAATCTAAAAATGTTTGTCTGTGCTGTTTATAAAATTAAAAAAAATNCTGGAATACATAAATCTTTTAGTTGTATGTTATACAAATCTAGAAATGTGTGTCTATGCTGTTTATAAAATTAAAAAGTTTTTTCGATCCAAAGTTATCAGTTCTAAATATTGTCATATAATCAAAGCACAAGTTAAACTTGGGATCGATATAATTTTGATCTTTTCCACTTTATTATCGAAATGCTCCCATATTGAATTAATATTTGACAATAATTCTATTTTCATTAATTCAAAAAGCTTCAAAATAATACGATAAAATAATTATTTCACACTCAGATGCGTTTAAACTATTTTAAACTCGAGGGATTGATAACATAATAGCAGGTAGGAGGCCAACTCTAAGAAATTGGGATTAAGACGAGGAAGATATTTGAGTATTACCAATACTTTTTATTGAAAAACTACCATACGATATTTGAAATACAATTTTTATTTGATGTTTCAAAAATATTTTAAATTGATAATTTTGTGTTAACGAAAAAAACGGATATAATATTTTTAGACCTTTTTTGTAGTAATATGTTTAATTTTATAGAATATACTAAACTGTTTTTTCGCCTCATTCATGATCCACCAGGAAAAACTTATGATATAAATACAATGATTATAAATGAATCGATTACAAAACATATTTTAGTTCCAATGATAAATTATTATATTGATGATAAACTAACCATTTTTTGGATGATGCAATTGTATGCTTACTATGTTCAATTGTTTAGTTATGATGTATATCGATATAAACACAATATTAAAAAAGCTATCGAACAAGTTTTGGAAAATTTATATCTTGTAAGTAAAAAAATATGTCGAAACAATTATAATTATGAAGTTGGTTATTTTAATGGAGAATATTATATACTCCTCACAAATCTAATAAATACCATGCATGAAAGACAAGAAATCAACAAAATTGATTTAGAAAATGTAGAAGAACAAGAAAACTCGTTCTCACTCAGAAATATTTACATGTGTGATATAATTGAAGACAAAGATTTATGGAGAACTATTATAATGGATTTTGGTGAATTGAGTGAAGATATTTTTGAGACTATTTACAATAACATATATAAAGAATATACAACGGCTATTAATTATTTTTGGTTTGATTTATGGATAAAACGTATTGGAATTTACCAACAAAAATTCTTAAACGTTTTTAAAACTGTTTTAATGCATTTAATGAGAAAATAATTGATGTATATTTCTTTATTGTTAGAAAATAAACAAAAAGTAGATGCAATATATGGCCTAAAAAAATTGCAATGTTTAATTGAAAATACCATTATGTTATTTGACGGTTAAGAAGCTTAAGATTACCATAATGATTTAATTTTAAACATCGAATATATAATACAAAAAATTAAATCTAACTCTTTTGAATTAATTTCAAATGATTTAATTAGTGATCCAGGCTAACAATTGAGTATTAATGTTAATACTGAAATGTATATCACAGAATATAAGTTAAATGAAGATGATTTTAATTTTATTGAATATTTGGACACAATCTCAGATTCTAAAGCAATGATTAATCATTTAATAAAAATATTTTTTTTTACTAAGTTATTCAATAAAACATTCAAAAATGTTAATACAAAAATTATTTTATCATATTTAAAATTTACTGAAACTTTCAAAATATTCACTAATCATAATGAAAATAACGAAGAAATAAATGTAATATTACTAGAATTGTGAAAATAATTTTTTTAATAGAGTTAAAACAATATTCAATTAATTTTTTCAATCATCATAATTTATTTCAAATCAATACTAAAATTATTTTAAATTATATTGTAGTTTATTTTTAAAGTTATTTTAATCGTTGTTTTTATAATGTCACTTACAATTGTAATATACTGGTCACTACCATAACATCGGATATTTATACATTATATTCTAAGAAGGACATGATTTTTTTCAAACAAATAATTTAAATAAACATTTAACATACACACGTTGATTAGTTATATTTTATACACACGATTCTTTCATAAATTGATTAGTAGTCACTTTTAGAAATCGTTCCTTCCGAGAGGAAATATAAAATGACAAAAATAATTTATTTATTTTTGTCATCTTTGTAATTTTAGTTTTAATAGTTAGATTATTTGAAAAACATTTAATGAGGCTAAAAAGTAAATTGTATAATACTATAGTGAGGCCAGCTATGATGTATGGTTCATAATGTTGGGCGGTTGATAAAAAAGTAGAGCAGAGAATTAGTGTAGCAGAGATGAAAATGCTTAGTTGGATGAGTGGAGTGACTAGAAAAGATAGAATAAGGGACGAGCATATAAGAGGGAGTATAGGTATTGCGTCAATCGTGGATAAGATGAGAGAAAATAGACTTAGATGGTTTGGTCATGATATAGGGAGAGAGGAATCGGAAGCTGTAAGAACAGTTATAAAAATGAATATTGAAGGAAGGAGAGATTGAGGAAGACCAAAAAAGAGATGGAGGGATGCTATTGAATGCGATTTGAGGACAGCTAATGTGAGCGTAGAAGATGTGGGAGATCGTGTCAAGTGGAAGCTTAGGATAAGGGTGGCCGATCCCAAATAGTTGGGATTAAGGCAAAGAAAAAGAAAATTCCGATGGCAATTGACATAATATGATTGCTGTTTGGGAATGTAGAATTTAGCGTTTAGTTGGGTATAAACAATATAACGTCAAATCAATTACCTACTCTATTGGTTGTATATTAATATACACTAAACTTTTATGATACAATAATTAAATAAACTCACACATACACACATATGCATTTATAACATTGTGTAACATGATAAAAAGTAACCGTAAAATGAAAAAAATTGAATATAAATTTTAGTACTCATATTAAATGTAATATAACTCGAAAAATATTTCTTTAAATGAAAAAATATAAGATAATTTTTTTATTTATAATTTTCTTTTAAACAACTTTTGTACGAAACTTTTTTTTGTAAGTTAAATATTTTTTGAGAAAATTAAAAAAGCTCATATTTTTTAATTTTTGCGAGGCTGTAAAAAAAAGCTCAATTTCAATCAATGAAGACTATTAGTATGTCATTATACATATTTTAATTCAACTATTAATAAAACAAAATTTNCTATTAGTATGTCATTATACATATTTTAATTCAACTTTTAAAAAAACAAAATTTAGTTAGGAATTTTTTCCGCAATTTTTCCCTTGTTGACTGGCCTAGATATCAATTTTAAACTTGTAATTGAACTAAAAGTTATGGTAATATATTCAATTTTTTTTACTATAAACTTTCATAAATCTTTATAATAAAATTTTTCATCAACTTTAAGGAATCAAAAAAATAGGTTAAAAATGAAAATTTGGACTGATTATTTTTTCTTGAAGTGCTTGAGGATATATCCATGTTTTCAGTTGGTTTCTGACGTTTCGGACTTATTTCAGAGTCCATCTTCAGAGTGATGGTTGCTAGTCGGTGACTGCAACTATACAAATATATATATATATGCAAATATGATTATTTTTAACATATTAAAAATCAAATCAGTAATAATTTGGAAACAAATTTTTTTTTCTTTTAATTATTATTTTATATGTAATTAGTAATAATATAAAAAATTAGAAGTGATAGAAAAAGTCTAATTGCAGATTTGAAAACAACGCGAAAAGTTGATTTAGAAAAGTATATTTTTGCTTCCGATGAAAGTTCCTTGTAGTTCAGTGCATTTTTTTATAGTAACAAACAGTTTTTATTGAAAATTATTGTATCAAGCCCTTTACATTTGTATACACGTAAAAGTAAAGCAAAATATAACTTCTTTATTATTTTTATAATTTTTCCGTTTAAATTACAATATTAAATTATTGAATATCAAATTCATACTAAATTTAAAGACTATAATTAGTATTTACTCATATATTATGTTTTAAAATCAAAGAACTACTAATCAGGATATAATTAAAGAAATAAGAGTTGATGTTTGACACGGCACCGCCCGTCGCTCTAGGCTGGCGCTCACCAGTGTCTCTCGCGATATCAGCCGTCCAGCTATTAATATGACAATCGGTTGTCTCCCCGCCCTTGACACTGAGATAAGGCCGCCGCCGAGTATGGATTACGGATATTGCGTTCTGTTCTGTTTCCGACGTACCTGTACCTGGTTACCCGTTGTTTTGTCGTTTTGAGTTTGTCTTTCTTGTGTTCTGAGACGATACCTCGAGACCGATACCTAGAGTAAGCTGTGTAGTATACTATATCTACATATATACATTTTGGGTTGTGTAAGAAATATATCCGTTACGGCTAGGGAAGTCGACTGAGTAAATATATATATTTACATACCGAACTGTTCGTATTGCTACGATCGTTTTTCCTTTACGCTATTCTTACTGTTATCGTTGTAAAACTATAAGTTATTAACACATATTAACGAGATAACCTGTGCGATCGCATTATTGGATACGCGTTAACTGGCTCCCCGAAGAGGAATATAAACCGGCCGAGTGAAGTTAAGGTAAGAGGCTTTGAGCCGATTAAGTTTCTAATTATATTAGATTTTAGTTTAAACTTGAAACGATGAAGTCTCCCTCACAAATTTGATAGTTCATATAGTTGTTTGAACGGATTTCACTGGTGACAGCAGTGAATTTTTACCTGGGTTATTCACAGTTACGTGTTAGTGGGATTAGATTTATCCTGGTCTCTGGGAAAATTTTCTTTTATAAAAATTAAGTTAGAGCAGTTTATCTAATAGAATCCGGCGTAAGTATTGTCGTTTAAAACTGTTGGTTACAGTTTGTTAATCCGGATTTCCACGACTGCCAAGCACACCAATAATTGTATACTTGACAAATCATCCAATTATAAACAAGTGGAGCGTTCCCATGACTGGTATACTTGTACAAATAATAAATAAAAGCCAAGTATACTATTCCTACAACTGGATCAAATGCCAAATAATTGTATTGGGGGTGGGACCTGAAAAATATTAAGTCGTGTATCATTTGCTTTTTTTGCACTGCAGTGTTTGGACGTTTCAGTGAGTGATTTAAAATACATTTTTTAGTATTGCTAGATTTTATACTTTTAAATTATTTTTTTATCTTCGATGCGAAGCTGAGAAGGTATTGGTTTTACTAAGATGTGTTTATTTTTTTTTTTTTTTTTTGTGTCTGTTACCACTTTTTCTCAGCTCTCACCGAACGGATTTCTTTCAACGATACGTCAAAAGATCACAAATCGTATCTAGTCGAAGACATTACCCTTCAAAATTGAAAAAATTTCCCTCGTTCCCCGTAAATGGGGGAAACCTCCAAAAAAATTACAAATTTAAAAATCGCTAATTTTCGAAATTTTTTCAATTTTTTTTACTAAAAACTGCCGTAACTTTTTTAAAAATAAACATATCAATATAATTTTTTGTTTATAGATGCATGATGTCATTACCTATCATTTGGTATATTTTTTTTGTAAATCTGACACTTAACCTGCCCACAGGGGGGGATTTAAAATGACAACTTTTTCACAAAAAATTAACTTTTTCAACTTAACTTTTGAAAATGTTCCGGAAGGTCTGACACTTTTATATATATCTTAAATTAAAGCTAATGTAATATACTTTAATTTGAAAAAAAAAAATTTGACCTCTGGACTTGTCTTCATGGTGAAAACGGCTACCGAATGCTATTTTTGTGTGAAAATTTTCGATTTTATTATTTATATTATATTTAACTTTATAATGCTATAACTTATTGAAAAGTTTATGGATCCACACAATTTTTTTATGAGAAATAATATTTTGTAATAAACCCTTTTTCATTCGACATACTTTATCTTAATCGAGATATTAATAAGGAACCAGCAGATCAAGTAGCTTTTGGAATAAAACACCAATTTTTTTAAAATTAAATCAATCTAAAGATTTGCATCGAAGCGTTTATTTTTGATAGTGATTTTAATCACTGTCAGATATAATTATACTTAATCCATCTATGTCACGTCATCACTGTGTCGCGACCCCCCTGTGCTGGGTTTTTTTAGTTAAAATAGTTCTTTAACTTTTATCTATAATTTTTAGTTTTTATTTATCTAATTAAACTAAAGTTAATTAAAATGGCTAGTGATATTGATAAAATGGCTATTTATGCTTCATACATAATTATGTGTGGAGAGTACTTAAAGTACAAACAATTAATTGAAAAAAAAATGTTAAAATATGTTACCGTAAAATTAGATGAAGGTTTTACTTAACTTCACCAAACAATTGAACAGCCACCATTTCAAAATAGAGTTTTGATAGCGAAATGCATTAAATTTATATCATTAATACACTTATCTACTTTTTTTAGTAATTTGGCATTTCTAGTAAAGCCTTTTATTTATTTACTACCTATATTCATTTTTCGCTTGCATTCTTATTATGATTACTCACAGGTGATACTTACTGATATAAACGTCAAGAGTTATCAGTTTACTTAATTTCTATGAGCAGTGTGGGTTGCAAAAACAAAAAATTTGCCGATAAATTCATTTTTATTTAATTATAGCCATCGAAGTTTAAAATAAAACTATTTTCACACACATAGTTCTAATATAACTTTATAAAATAGAAAATGCTATTACTATAAAATATTTTTCAGTAATAAATTGTATTAATCTTGTTTTCGGCATCCAACAACAATAGCAATTAAAGCAAATTTGAGGAGGTTAGTTTCCCTAAAAATTAAAGAAAAAAAATACGACAGAGTTAAACTAATAGTATTCCAGCTACGCACCGTATATAATTTTTTACTTGCAAAAATGAAACAGAATTTTACGAATATAAACATTTTAGTAAAATATTAAACTATCCAATAATATTTATTTTATATTAAATATTCATAAATTAATAAGTTGTATAATTAATACATTATGTAATCAACCTTAACTATTAAATTATATTTACAATTATACTATAAAATAGTTTTACTTATCTATTAAATTAAATCAACTAATTAGGCCAACATAAACCACCGCTGTACTGCACAAATATAAGTGGGTGGGGAAGAAAAAATTGTGTTACCGATAGCCACCTTAAAATCAAATATTGGATAAGTATTTGACAAGTGCACAAGTGTGCACTAGTGAACTACAAGTGTAAACTTGTGAAGCCATTAATCCTTTTGACTTGTGTTACATTTACCGACAATCTGCGGGACACTGACAAGTGACCAATAATTGTACAAGTATGGTGTTCCAATGGCTTGACAAGTATACACAAGTGACAAATATTTGGCAAGTACACCAGTCGTGGGAATCCGGCTTTATAAAGACCTTATTGATAACGACAAAAAGTGAAATTCCGGCCGATAGTTACAGTCTTTTGGTAGATAAAAATAGTATATTTTCGTCTGACCTTGTCAAAGTGGCCGATTCCCAGGTAACCGTTATTATTATTGTTCACTCGCTGCCATATCATATACGGCAGCCCCGGACCATCTTATCGCGGTCATTATTACAACAATAGCAATAATATTAACACATGTTTTCTACAGCAGTAGCAAATTTGACCGTACGCGGAGATATTGTTTATCTCCTCTATTCTAGTAACGTTCATTTGATTATTTATTTTTGTAAATAAACATAATATTCACGGTCAATATGTCGGGGAAATCATTAGCACAAATGAATTGCGCTGAATTGCGTCGCGAATGCGCTTTTAGACAGCTACCATGTTATGCGACGAAACCCAACATGCTAGTTATGCTAGAGGAAAACAAACGTAGCGAAGGGAGGAATCCAGCTACCGAAATTTTACCGCCCCGTACGCCACTAGATAGCGAAAATCCAGTCCGCGAACCCGATGTGGGGNCGGTCCGCGAACCCGATGTGGGGGTTTTAGACAACTCCTCGGACCTGTGACAGATTTCGAACATGTTGGAGCGAATCAGTCAAAACATGCTGCCGTCCCCACACGTTGCTGTCCAACCGACTATTCGTCAAGTTAACGTC
>NW_026099572.1:48267053-48268986 GCF_025091365.1 Daktulosphaira vitifoliae | reverse complement strand
ACCTTCGTCATCTACGCTGCTAACCTTTTGACGCCCGAGGATCACGCCGGACATCGCGTCGTCGACGCCAACGAAAGTGCCGAGATATTATGCGAAAATTATATATTCTTACCATCGCCGCTAAAATTAATATATATATATATATATACAAATATATTAATATTAAATAATATTCATTTATATATCCCTACAGCCGACACCGCAGCCGCCGTATATACCTCGTGTATAACGTTCCCCCCGGCACGCCCGCCCACAAAACTCGGCTATACCTCGTGCATGATACGTGTATATATATATATTTTAATTACTATTAAAATATATATATATATACGCTTTATTCTCATTAAGAGATATATAGTGTATTTATTCCGATTACGGGGAATGATTGCCGTATTGTCATTTTTTGTCACTACCTCCACGTTGCGCGCTTGCTGCTTTCCATGGATGTGGTAGCCGTTTNCGCTTGCTGCTTTCCTTGGATGTGGTAGCCGTTTCTCAAACTCCCACTCCGGAATCCAACTCTGATTCCCCTTAACCCGTTACAACCATGATATTGGTAGTAACTACTATCATAACATGTAACTAAAAAGTAAAAATATATATAGTTGAAAAAAACACGCTTTTAAAGCACATCAAACTAAAAATTATTTTTAACTTTTTAGTTCGATGTTCTTTAAAAGCATGTTTTTTAGTTTTTTTAAACTATATTTTTAATAACTGATACGTTATAACTATATACAGTTGCTTAACAGAAAACTTCATAAATTTTTTTTTAAATTCATTTACATCTCTAACACATAATTATAAGACTTTATAATATATATCATATAAAAAGTTATTTTAGGCACTATCATTAAAAATTAAAAAATATTTTAGTGCTTTAATTTAATATATACCAAAAGGGAAAATATATGCAACAAAAATGTNTGCTTTAATTTAATATATACCAAAAGGGAAAAGATATGCAACAAAAATGTCAACTTTTATTTCAAGAAATTTTTTGCAATTTTAGTATAATAATTTACGAAATTTATACTTTTGCCATTCAAATTATAATTAATATTAAACATACATCAATTTTTTTTAAATTTGAAAAAAATTGTATTAAGAATTGAGGGCAACGGCCAAGTCTTAATTATAGTATACATATTTATTTTTGATATCCAATACATTTTTCCCAAATCTACTCACATACTTATTATACAGAATATTTTTACTGAGGCTTCCCAAACATACAATGGAAATTATTTAGTGACTTAAAAAACTTATATATCCATATAATTCATAAAAAATGTTACCCTTTTGTACTTCTAAATAAATAAGAGTTTTAAAACATATTTTATTTTAAATGAGTGACCTCTAAAACAAAAGGATTGGAAAATGTCAAGATTTTTTTGTCTTAAATCAGGAAATATAAGATATAACACGCTATTCAATTTTTTCTGGTTGCTTAATTATAACAATATATATTAATATAATACACAAAATGAATAGATATCTTTTTGCCACTTTTTTGTAACTACTTAATATTAAAATTTTTTTTCTTAATGAACATGCAAAATTAGAGCCTAATATATTGTTTATTAAAATAAATTATTTATATAAAGTTTAATAATTTATAACATAAAATTTATGGGATCTAATTTTAAAATTGAAAATAACACTTAAATAAACACAATTAAAAAAAATATATATAATGAAAACATATACATTATTAAATAATTTATACATAATAATTAAGAATGATTTTTAAAAAAAATACTGTGTTACTTTTTTTGTTATTTATTGTGGAGACAAAATTATGTTACGGAAAAAATAACTGGGAGAAAATTGAAATATCATTAGAATCAGCTTTAAAATTAGACACTGGATTCTCGTATGATAGTTATGATGAGGTACGGAATTTGTCATTTTCAGATATCAAAAATGAAAT
>NW_026099572.1:48182753-48266048 GCF_025091365.1 Daktulosphaira vitifoliae | reverse complement strand
GCACTATCATTAAAAATTAAAAAATATTTTAGTGCTTTAATTTAATATATACCAAAAGGGAAAATATATGCAACAAAAATGTCAACTTTTATTTCAAGAAATTTTTTGCAATTTTAGTATAATAATTTACGAAATCTATACTTTTACCATTCAAATTATAACTAATATTAAACATACATCAATTTTTTTTAAATTTGAAAAAAATTGTATTAAGAATTGAGAGCAACGGCCAAGTCTTAATCATAGTACACATATTTATTTTTGATACCCAATACATTTTTTCCAAATCTACTCACATACTTATTATACAGAATATTTTTACTAAGGCTTCCCAAACATACAATGGAAATTATTTAGTGACTTAAAAACTTATATATCCATATAATTCATAAAAAATGTTGCCCTTAATGTACTTCTAAATAAATAAGAGTTTTAAAACATATTTTATTTTAAATGAGTGACTTCTAAAACAAAAGGATTGGAAAATGTCAAGATTTTTTTGTCTTAAATCAGGAAATATAAGATATAACACGCTATTTAATTTTTGCTGGTTGCTTAATTATAACAATATATATTAATATAATACACAAAATTAATAGATATCTTTTTGCCACTTTTTTGTAACTACTTAATATTAAAATTTTTTTTCAATGAACATGCAAAATTAGAGCCTAATATATTGTTTATTAAAATAAATTATTTGTATAAAGTTTAATAATTTATAACATAAAATTTATGCGATCTAATTTTAAAATTGAAAATAACACTTAAATAAACACAATTATAATACATATAAAGAGTTTAAAAAAATATATATAATGAAAACATATACATTATTAAATAATTTATACATTACTAATTAAAAATGATTTTTAAAAAAAATACTGTGTTACTTTTTTTGTTATTTATTGTGGAGACAAAATTATGTTACGGAAACAATAACTGGGAGAAAATTGAAATATCATTAGAAACAGCTTTAAAATTAGACACTGGATTCTCATATGATAGTTATGATGAGGTACGGAATTTGTCATTTTCAGATATCAAAAATGAAATGTTGTGTGGAAATCAACATCTAGAAAATATCATGTTTAGGAAAAAAACGGATATAATATTCTTAANTATTACTGTGTTAATCTTTTCGGTTTGTTTTATTTTTGTTAAAATAATCTGTTGTCGCTCATTTAATAAACGGCCCACGGGTCTCTACCCTCAAAACCAGTGTCGACCACATTTTTGCGACGCAAGTCGTGTCAAATGATTATAAATGAATCGATTACAAAACAATTTTTAGTTACAATGATAAATTATTATATTGATGATAAACTAACTATATTTTGGATAATGCATTTGTATACTTATTATGTTAAATTTTTTAGTAATGATGTATATCGATATAAAAACAA
The DNA here is from genome assembly GCF_025091365.1 of Daktulosphaira vitifoliae. Taxonomy (NCBI): domain Eukaryota; kingdom Metazoa; phylum Arthropoda; class Insecta; order Hemiptera; family Phylloxeridae; genus Daktulosphaira; species Daktulosphaira vitifoliae. Next base: position 48,264,642 of record NW_026099572.1, on the reverse strand, counting down.
TATTAAAAAAGCTATCGAACAAGTTATCGAAAATTTATATCATGTAAGTAAAAAAATATGCCGAAACAATAATAATTATGATGTTGGTTATTTTAATGGAGAATATTATATACTCCTCACAAATCTAATAAAAACTATGTATCAAAGACAAGAAATCAACAAAATTGATTTAGAAAATGTAGAAGAACAAGAAAATTCGTTCTCACTCAGAAATATTTACATGTGTGATATAATTGAAGACAAAGATTTATTGAGAACTATTATAATGGATTTTGGTGAACAGAGTGAAGATATTTTTGAGACTATTTACAATAACATATATAAAGAATATACAACGGCAAAGAATTATTTTTGGTTTGATAAATGGATACAACAAATAGGAATTTACCAACAAAAAATCTTAAACGTTTTTAAAACTGTTTTAATGCATTTAATGAGAAATAAATTGATGTATATTTCTTTATTTTTAAAAAATAAACAAAAAGTAGATGCAATATATGGCCTAAAAAAATTGCAATGTTTAATTGAGAATACCATTATATTATTTGATGGTCAAGAAGCTCGCGATGTTGAAAAAGTATTCAAATCTTTTGATCAAGGCGATTACCATAATAATTTGATATTAAATATTGAAAATATAATAAATAAAATAAAACCTAACTCTTTTGAATTAATTTCAAATGATTTAATAAGTGATCCAGGCTACCAATTAAGTGTTATTGTTAAAGCTGAAAAGTATATCACATATTATAAGTTAAATGNAGTATATCACAAATTATAAATTAAATAAAGATGATTTAAAATTTATTGAATATTTATACACAATCTCAGATTCTAAAGCAATGAATAATCATTTAGTAAATATATTTTTTTTTACTAAGTTAATCAATAAAACATTTCAAAGTGTTAATATAAAAAGTATTTTATCATATTTAAAATTTACTGAAACTTTAAAAATATTCATTTTCGAAGATGAAAATAACGATGAAAATAACAATGAAATAAGGTTATTAGATTTGTGAAAATAATTTTTTTAAAAGTTCAAACNATATTTAAAATTTACTGAAACTTTAAAAATATTCATTTTCGAAGATGAAAATAACGATGAAAATTACAATGAAATAAGGTTATTAGATTTGTGAAAATAATTTTTAATCAGTTTTTTGAATCATCATAATTTATTTCAAATCAATACTAAAATTATTTTAAATTAAATTGGAGTTTATTTTTAATGGTGTTTTAATGGTCGTTTTAATAATATCACTTACATTGTGATATCACTTATAATATNTCGTTTTAATAATATAACTTACATTATGATATCACTTATAATAATAGCATAGAATATGTTTTTTGAATATGTATTTCACATATTATAAATATTTTTAACATCAAAACAGAGTTCCCTTCTTAAAATACTAAATAACCAAATGATATCTGGACAAAATCTTCAGCTTTCATGATTATGCTATAGATTGCAAGGACACTCTCCTCTGATCATAATTAGCCATTTTACATTCTAAAACCAGTTCTTTTTTGGCATCAAAATACAAAAAATCTAAGAGACTCTACTCGAAAATCATTTTTTTTGTGAATTAGCCCCAACAATTTTTTTTGAATTTAAAATTTTTTTCAAATTAATAATAATCTTAAATTTATAATATACTTAGAAATGTTGGAGTGAATTTAGTTTTGGTGAATATTTTAATTTATATTTATTTACTTATAAGATAATAATATTATATTTTTCCTATCATGGAAATAAATATTAATTAATATTTTAAATATCAGTTTTTTTTTTGTAAATTATTTCATTTTAATGACTTACGTAATCTTATTTTAAATGTTTATACAATATTAAAAATCTATTGTGCGTATTTCTCATTATGTAGCAAGTCTTGAGCTTTTATTATTTTAAAAATAGATATATTAGGTTTGTAAACTTATGCGTACTTGGTAGATAGTATCAAGCTAAATGTCTTTGTTTTAACAAACATGCAAAACTTTGGACCAATATTAAAGCATTCGAATAGTCGACCTTCAAAATGCCAAAATCAGCTATTTCATTGTGCTCTGCAAACATTTATTTATATATATACAATGAATGACATCTATAAAAAAACCACATGAAAATAATTATTATATAAATAAGAAATTTCTTCTCACGTGGGGAGACTATAATGGTAGGGTTTTTGATATGCATTGTAGTAATTAAATCTAAATGAGATAAAAATCATTTTTTTCTTACATAAAGTGAATTAAGAAAAAAATTCATTAGTATTTGGGGTTCGTACTTCGTACCTTAAGCGTGAAATATACATTAGTATTACCGTACATCACATTTCTACTGTGGATAAAAATTGAAGTTTAAGCTAGTTCAAATTTTTAATGTTATTTTTCTTGACTTAAAAGAAGCAAAAAAAATTTCCAACAGATGGTTGCGAAACAAGTTTTTTTTTCTTTTCCNCCAACCGATGGTTGTGAAACAATTTTTTTTTCTTTTCCTTTTTTTTTTCCAAGACCGGCATAAGTATGGATCACCCTGGAACTACCATGAAGAATAACTTTAAGGCGGCTCACGTCGTCTTTAAAACTAACACCACTACGTTGTGAATCAGCCCGAAATTAATCAAGAGCTGATTCAAAACGTGGGTAGGCCTCCCCCGTTAGCCGAATCCCAGAGTGGGATCCGTTTCCGGGTTACACCACGTGGAAATTAAGGCAGAGATTTGTGTAGGGGCAAATACCTGACAAAAAACNACTAATACCTCTGAAAAAACATAAAAACATAGAACATGAAGCCTAAGACCGTAGAATAAACCAGCGCCTCAGGTCCTCCTATGCCGGGCGGCGTGGCTGCCTTTGTTTCAGACGTTCCGCTTCCTCTTTCTTTAACAAGATGGATTCGGCAAACGCCATATTCTGTACCATACGTTATTCGACGGTCAAGAAGCTTATGATGTTCAAAAAGTATTCAAATCTTTTGATCCAGGCGATTACTACAATGATTTGATTTTAAATATCAATAATATAATAAATAAAATAAAACCAAACTATTTATAATTAATTTCAAATGATTTAATTAATGACCCAGGCTACAAATAGAGTATTAATGTTAAAACTAAAAAATATATCACATATTATAAGTTAAATGAAGATGATTTAAAATTTATTGAATATTTACACACAATCTCAGATTCTAAAGCAATGAATTAATATGTATTTTACATATTATAAATATTTTTATCACCAAAACAAAATTCCCTTCTTAAAACACTAAATAATTAGATAATATCTTGACAAAATCAAATTATTGTACAGATTGTAAAACAGTACCTATACGCATGGCTTCTATTATAAGTAGTCTACTAGAGTTAAAGACGTCAGCTTCTTTAACCATTTATTCAAACAGTGTTTAAAATCACTATGAAAAAAAAATGCTTCGATGCAAATCATTAGACAGTGTTTAATTTTAAAAAATTGGTGTTATTCCAAAACTACATGATCTGCTAATTCCTTATTAATATCCTGATTAAGATAAAGTATGTCGAATGAAAAAGGGATTATTAAAAAATATTATTTCTCATTAAAAAATTAGCGGTATTTAAATTTGTAATTTTTTTGGAGATTCCCTCCATACAAAAGGAAAAATTTTTCAATTTTTGAGGGTAATGTCTTCGACTAGATACAATTTGTGATCTTTTGACGTATCGTTGAAAGAAATCCGTTCGGTGAGAGCTGAGAAAAAGTGGTAACAGACACAAAAAAAAAACACATCTTTAGCAAAACCAATACCTTCTCAGCTTCGCATCGAAGCTAAAATTTAAAAATCAATAATTTCTAATTTTTTTTAATTAAAAGTGCCATAACTTTTTCAAAAATAAACAAATCAATATAATTTTTTTTTTTTATAGATGAATGATATCTTTATCTATTATTTGATATATTTTTTAATAAATTTGACTCTTTATTTGCCGACAGGAGAGGATTAAAATTACAACTTTTTCACAAGAAAATTGACTTTTGAAAATATTCCGGAAAGACTGACATTTGTATATATACCTTAAATTAAAGCTTATGTACTATACTTTAATTTTAAAAAATAAATTTGACCACTTGACTTGTCTTCATGGTAAAAATGACTACTGTATGCAAAAATAAGCTATTATTGTGAAACAATTCTTGATATTATATTTTATATTTTTTAACATTATGTAGCTATAACCTTTTAAAAAATACATGAATCAATTATATTCTTCAATGATAAATACTTTATGTATACCTATTTCATTCGACATACTTTATTTTTAAATCGGACCATTTGNTCGACATACTTTTTTTTTAAATCGGACCATTTCCCTTTATAATGTCTTTATAAAATGTTTTTAATTATTATTTATCCTAATAAATTATTTCAAAAGAAATAATAATAATTTCTATGTAATTCTTGGTATTTAAATAAATGATACAGTTGAAATATTCAAAACTATTTTCCTATATATATATATCCTATAGTTTTTAACTAATTAGTGACAATATAAAAAATTATTGGTGTTGGAAAACGTATGATTGCTGATTCTAAATTAGCACGAAAAATTGAATTATTAAAGTATCTTTTTTACTCGGATGAAAATTTTTTGCGGACCATTTATTTATATTTAACAATAATTTATTAAATCTTTTTAACAACTTTGTTTTAATTGATTCATTTAGTTAAGTGAATCATTAAAATTAATTAAGTTCTGAATATTTCAATTGCAGAATCTTTTTAAACACCAAAAGTTACTTGGAAATGATTATTATGATTTCTATTTACGTGTTCTATTACGATGAAAATACAAAAAAATATTGAGCTTTTTTGATAAATTTACCATAAATAGTAATTATAAAACTTCCTAAATGCACACTAATCTTAAAGATACAATTTTTTTAATTCTCATAAAATTTTTTGATGTAAATTTCAAACTTGCAATTAAGCTAAAAAAGTTTTGACAACATATTCAATTATTTTTACTATAAACTTTCACAAAACTTTATCAAACATTTTTCATCAACTTTAAATAACCAAAAAAATAGGTTGAAATTAAATTTTAGACTGATCATTGTTAACACATTAAAAATTTTAGATTTTCAGAAACATGTTGTTGCAGTTTTGACACATATTAAGTTTGATAGTATTTTATTGACTTCTATCCATCAAATTATTTGTACTAATATTGAAACTCTTATGGTACATAAAAATTAAAATAAAATTTATCTTTCAAGCCACTCAAATTTCAATAATATTGATATGAATGAAGTATTCCCAATTAATACTCGGGAAGATCTTAAAACATTTGAATTCAAGCTCAAGATAAATGAAAATGACTTCAAATGCATACTTGTAAGTAAAATGACTTTTTATTGCTTTTCTTATTATTGATACATACATTAATGCCTTTAGAATGACAAAATTCTATATCAAAATTTGAAGTTCCATTTAAATACTTTCTTAGTTTTTTTGTATATTAGTTAATATTATTGTTACATAACGACAAAAGATCATCTAAATAATTCTTACTAAAATTAACAAACTATTATTTATTATAGTATTAAAAAAAATTCTCATGGATTTACAAAAGCAATATTCAGTTGTTGTAGAATACAGTTCATTAGAATTTAATAAACTAGCAGATTTCTTCCAAAATAATTATGATGTTTATGTATTTATTGGTTTCTTTTAGTTTAATATTTTCTAAATTTATCAATCATCAAGCATCTTATAAATCGTATCTTGAACCAAAGTACTGAGAGGGTACAAAATATTTATATCAAATATTTTTCTTTTTGTTTGATAATTTTCTTAAAACCTACTTCTTTAAATCAAATTAAAGCCAATACAATGTACTTGTAGATAAAAAAAAATATAGAAAATCTTGATTTCTAGTTGCTGCTATAATTATAATTAATTAACGCTAATGTCAGTATGTGTTTAGCGTTGATAATGGTAACATTGTTTCCGAAATACGTATTCGCGACTTTTCATTATCTTTTTTGTGGCTTTGAGTTTAACATTTTTAATATTTTTTAGTTTTTTAAATTAATAATATTTTTAATATAGTTTTAATTTTACTTAAAGAAAGATAACATGTATTGACTATTGTTAATTTTAATAAAAGGAAAATAGTTTTCATTATATTTTTCTATTACTATTGGTTTTACTATATAATAAATCTATTATTTAAATAATATCTAATTGAAGATACTACTGTCAAAACTTAAAAATTCTCTCATACCTGGTAAATGGGTGGGAGAATTATCCCAACAAATTACGATTTTTATAAATCAGTAAATTTCGATTTATTTTAACTTTAATACATAAAATAATGTAGCTTTTTGAAAGATAAATGAATGCTAATGAAATTTTTTTTTTTTAATACTTACGTTAAAAACATCAAAATCGGTGAGAGCTGAGAAAAAATAGTTAAAGACAATAAATAAATAAAAACATCATAGTAAAATTATCAGCTTCTCAGCTCGATCTAAGATAAAAAAAAATATTAATTATACTGTAGATAGAGGAATTAATTACTGTTTAAATACTTTTCAAAACACGGTCTTCATGTTTTAAAACTCTTAAAAACATTTGTAGTAGTCGCATTGGATTATCTTAAGTTTTACTTAAAAAATAAAAAAATATATGCATTTTAAAATATTTTACATCATAGAGCTCAATGAACTAAAATTTAGTTGTACAATTCAATACAGGAGGGCAAAAACATCGTACGTTTAATGTAATATCTTCAAAAGAATAATTTTTATAATTGAAAAGTACACTATACACTTTAATTGGGGGAAAAAAATAGTGTTAATCATTTGTCTTTTCTCTTACAATTGTTGTTTCAGCTTCAGTTTTTCAGACAGGAACAAACATGTTTAATTGGCTTAAAAATAAGAGAACGATTTATCTAAAACAATGATTAGTCCAAAATAAAATTTGAAAAATTATTTTAAAAACTATAAACATTTTTACACTTTTGCTGGATGAAAGAAAATTTTTAGAAATGTTTACAGATAATAATAAACAAATGATTACTTTACTTGCATTCTTTATCTTAAGTGTTAATAACTATTCAATTACTGGTAGAAAAATGGTTATTGGCTGTTCATTAAATAGATCATTTCCTTATTTTTAAACTATTTCAAAAGAGCTGACAATGCCTCTGAAAAATTATCGATACAGCGGAAATAATGCTTTTCTAAATAAATACGTGTATTTTTTTAAATTTTTAATTAAGATTTATAGGATACTTTTAAATAGAAAATAATACATCTTTTTTTATACTCTTCCGTGAGATATAGTTAACGGATCAGTGTGTAAAATAACCTTAAATTATTCTTATATGTATTTATTTTGTGATATTTTATGCAAACCGTAATTCAGGTACAGCTAATAGGGTTGATAATTACTTTAGATCCTTGTACATTCACCAGTCTTTTGTAAAAAGTGATTAATTTATTATGACACTTTTAGATTTAATCCTAATTTAATAACTATTAGGATAGCTATTAGTTATTAGAATATATTCTTCTTAGTTAAGTTTATCAAAAAGATTCTTAAATATTGTTTTTCATATCAAATCTTAATATTAATCATTTATTTAAAAAATAAATAGTACTAGTTAAAGATTATAATCTATTAAGTCCAATCTGCAATAATTATTAAAGTTTCGACATACTTATTTAATAAATAATAAGACAAGGTTTTTAAGTTATTTAGGAGACTTTATTTATATTTTTTATAAAAATAATTAATTTAAATGCGGACAAAAACCCGATCGGGCGAAAAACCGCATCTGCAATTAAAAGGGAAGCCAAACAAGAGAAAAATGTAATCCGACAAAAAAGCACACCTAACACTATAGGAGAGAACGCGTGAAGCGTTTGTTACTTACATACGTGTCTGTTGTGGATTCTTGTTCATTCTTAACTGATTTCCTGTTTTTACTTTGATTAGACATTTACATAAAATCTATAAACTATTTAGATTATTTTTATTTATTTGCTTATAGCTAAATTACTTTTAATAAATTAAAACTTATTTAATTTTTATTGTATTACCTCGAACAAATTCTATGATATCTTCAGCGTATTTAATATAATCAATTATTTTTGTTTTGTTTCCTATTTTATGGCTGAAATAAATACTACTGATCCAGTGCTGGCCAAGTACTGTTATTATATTATAATATAATATTCTATCACCTCCAATATTAATCCAGTATTGACACTGCACTACGCTTGGTAACTGATGTAAATAAAAGCGAGTGAATTTTGGACTACTAATATATAATTTTATAAAAGTCTTGTCTAAAATTTTCATAATCTATAAATGCATTCTATTAAAAATGTATATTTCAGTATAAATAAAATATATTTTTGAAAATTAACAACACATGGTCATTGTAGATACAATATGAAGTATTTTAAATTAATTGAACTCACTTATTTAATTTTATACTTGTCAAATGATGTGTATCAAGATGTGAAATTAATTTTAATTACTTAATGAATTGAGTGAATAATTCACTATAATACTTAGATTTTTTTAGTTCATGTGTTCCTCAAATAAATACAATATTTTTGTTTCGTTAAAGGTCATACTAGGTTCAGAAGGATTCAATGGATTTTTACCAATGTGTCTAAATTCCTAGATTTGGCACTGTTAACGAAACAAAAAACATTGTCTTTACGATGCTTTGTAACTATGTATTAGAAACGTATTATGTGCCAATATTAAAGCATTCAAATAGTCGCCTATCAAAATGCCAATATCAGCTACCTTAACACGTTCTAAAAACATATATGTTGAAAAATTTTTTTTTTAGTTCATGTATTCCTCAAAGAAATACAATACACCTATTTCGTTACAGGTCATACTAGTTTCAAAAGGATCCAATGGGATTTTTTCCCATGTGCCCAAATTCATAGATTTGACACTGTTAACGAAATGAAAAACATTGACTTTACAATGTTTTGTAACTATATATTACGAACGTATTATGTGCCAATATTAAAGCATTCGAATAGTCGCCTATCAAAATGCCAATATCAGCTACCTTAACACGTTCTAAAAACATATATGTTGAAAAATTTTTTTTTTAGTTCATGTATTCCTCAAAGAAATACAATACACCTATTTCGTTACAGGTCATACTAGTTTCAAAAGGATCCAATGGGATTTTTTCCCATGTGCCTAAATTCTTAGATTTGACACTGTTAACGAAATGAAAAACATTGACTTTACAATGTTTTGTAACTATATATTACGAACGTATTATGTGCCAATATTAAAGCATTCGAATAGTCGCCTATCAAAATGCCAATATCAGCTACTATAACTCGTTCTAAAATCATATATGTTGTACAATTATATTTTTAGTTCATGTGCTATTTAATAAATACAATGCTCCTCTTATTTCGTTACAGACCATTCTAGGTTTAAAAGAATCCACTGGGATTTTTGCATTGTGCCTAAATTTCTAATATGACACTGTTAACGAAACGAAAAACATTGATTTACAAAGCTTTGTGCCAATATTAAAGCANAACATTGATTTACAAAACATTGTGCCAATATTAAAGCATTCGAAAAGTCACCTATCAAAATGCCAATATCAGCTATTTCATTATGCTCTGCAAACATATATGTAATTATATATAAAGTTATCAGTTAAGATAAATGTGCTAGTAACACATTTTCTTTGATATATTATGTTATAAAATTCACTCATTCATTATTGTTAAGTTACAATATGCATTTAAATACTTATATTGGATTTAAAATAACCTTTGGTTGTTATTTTTTGAAAATTATAGTATGTTGAAATTTATTTAATTTATTCTTTACTCATCTGGAGTTAATGAATATGATAAATATTTGAGACTGTTTCTATCATATAATTAGAGTGATCATTAAATTAAATATGATTATGTGATGAAATAAATAAATAATTTTTAAATTAACATTAAAACTTAATAAAACTATTATAATTTAGTTACTTTTCTCAAAAAATGATAATCAGTTTAAAAATATAAAGACCCTGAAAGCTTAAAATTCTGTTCATTTCCCACTATATTTATAATGCACTAAAATATAATTTTTAATCTTCTCTGGCAATGTATTTAAATGTCCATAATATTATTGTTATTAATATACTTTTCAAATAGAAATAGAAACTGAGTAGAACAAATTTTAAAATGGTCATAATTATCTTCCCTTTATATCCATGAAAAAATAATAGTAATAATAAAACTAATTTAATTAAAAATCATAAAACTAAAACAACTAAAATATATTTACTTACCTAATTTTAAGTCTAAAAAACACGTTTAGACCTAAATTTTTTAATAATAAATGCTCGCGTTGCATTGTATGCTGATTTAATTTTACTTTTAATAGTTCTTTTTGTCTTACCTATATACCGATAACCTTTTCCGAAAAATTTACTTGATGAGATATTAACATCATCATGTTTGCCATCATTATCGTTGATTGAGTTTTCAATGATATTTGAATGTTTAACATCTTCATCTGACTTATTACTGTGATTTTCTACATCATTGCGCTTACTAACATAATCGTTTGAATTTTCATGATGATCAGACTGCGTATGTGTGATTTCTTCTGCAATGATTTGGGTATCAGTTATATTAAAATGTTCAACTCCATCATTTGATTTATTTATGGGTTCCATATCATTGTGTATACTACCGTAATCGTTGATTGAGTTTTTATGATAATCAGACAGTTTATATAGAATTTCTTCTAAAATGATTTGTATTTTACTTATATTTAAATGTTTCACATCATCTTCTGATTTATTTATGTGTTCCATATCATTGTGTTTACTATCATAATCGTTGTTTGATTTTTCATTATAATCAAACTGCGTTTGTGTGATTTCTTCTGCAATGATTTGTGTTTCACTTATATTTAAATGTTTAACTCCATCATCTGATTTATTTATGTATTCCACATCATTGTGTATACTATCATAATCGTTGTTTGAGTTTTCATCATGATTAATCTGAGCATATGTGACTTCTTCATCAATGATACTTGTATGAGTGATAGTTAAATGTTTAATTTCGTCATTTGACTGGGATGAGGATTCCATGATATCATTTTTACCATGATAGTCATTACAAGATTTTTCAATAGTCTTTACTTCAGTAAAATATGTTTTACATGTCTTTTTTAAGTTATCATTCCACTTTTTAATTATTTCTTTGTCTGAAACTCCATTATTTAACATCCAAATAATTACGTAGTCCGGCTTATTTAAACTTTTGAATGTTTTATTAGGTAATGTAAATTTTTTCATGTCTTTTGGTGCTTTATAAACAAGAGTAGTTTTAACGAAATTTCCTAATACACTGTATTCCCAACAGGCTGTTGGTTCACAGTTCGTAATCGAGTCTAATATTCTTTTATATACAACATTTTTTTTAGGCCTCTTGTTTATGTACAATTTAACTTTAGGTAAAGGACAAGCTTGGAAGAGAAACAATTGCCGATGGTTTTTATTTAATTGATTGTAACTCCCAATTTTGTATATTTGATATTTCATTGTATGAAATAAATCATCAACATATTTTTCACCTTGTTGAATAAATTTCATCATTATATTAAAAGCAGTTTTATTATCTATTATACTTAAATTTGTGTCACAGTTTGTTTGTCTAATATGCATTAAACATTGGATGATCTTTGGTATATTTTTTTTATCGTTTTTTAATATTTCCTCTATAATAGCTACCGGTGGTATTTCATCAACTTCTTTCAATAGTAATTCTTTATTGACTAAATTTTCTCCTTGCTTGTACCTATCAGGCACTAGATCAGGAACATTCTCGTACATTTGTTTTTTGACGAGTGCTTCCAGTAAAACTATATCGATTTCCATGTTTAGGAAATGTTTTAATTCATTTGGATTAGCAGTATATCTTAAAGTCATCATATTGTTATATTTTAATTATTATGATTAAGTTTAAATCAAATAACTTTATAAAAATGACAATTTTGGATAGTACAACCTTTTGTTTACTTATGTTAGTTGCCATGGAATGGAATGGAAATGTATACAATATTTTTTTGTATTCAATAATAACTTTAAATTGTAGATAGTATAATTTCTTTAAATAATGTTTAAACGTAATTGTTGTTCACCAAACTTCAAATTTAATTTCTCAACTACTCATATTCTATATAATTTGATGTCATCAAATTATATGTTTTTATTATAACCCACTCAATAACTTACAGAATAAATATGATTTGAACATTTATACTATTCAACCCTTATGCCTTGTATGGGTGTCAATTTTGTTTGTTTAAATGGGAACACATTTTTGAGTTTAATAAAATGATTGAGTTTTTAATGTAATATGGCATTTGAATTGTAATGTAACTCTTTTAGTTTATTATATATATAATATATATAAATATATGAAGTTTCAAAATGTTGAGTTTATTTACATGTTTTTACATTTACTTTATTTGGCTTTTTTATTTTTTTGACGTTGTTATTTTAGTTACATTTTGTATATTGTCAGTTATGACTATCAATAGATATGCTTTTTGTATTGCCAGTATGTGTATTTATAAACTCACAAAAATGTACCTTACTATCATTGAAAATAAATGCTGCGAATATCAACGTCATATAAAACCAATTATCTACCTGTATTTGTAGTTGTTATAGGTATAGGAGCTGTTCTATTTCATTGGAATGACAGACCTGAGGAAAGACAAGTAATTGCCTACGATAGCAAAAGGTGAAGCGAGACAGAAAAACGTTATGCAGCAGTCGAAAGAGAATGTTAAGCCATTATATAGTTAGTCGAAAAGTTCCGACCCTTACTAAAACCGGCCGTTTTAAACTCCTTACTGATAATTCAGTATTAACCTGGGTTCACAAGACAAGAGACCACTCGAATAATTCGTATTGTGTGGATTCTCGTGGTTTCTTGTCAAATAGCTTTCGCAGATGCTAAAAAAAAGTCCTTGAAAGATCACGAAACCAAACTCAACGAATACCAGAGAAAATATCAGCTATGCAATCGATAGGAAATAGATTTCATCATATTAGATTTTATATTGAATTTATAATATAACTCAGAAAATCAGCTAAATGACCCCGAAGTTTACCATAGGCAACTGTGCCGTAGGTCACCGAGGTGATAACCAAGAGAAAAATCGTGACGCTCTTATCATACCCCATAAGACCTGCACGGAAAACTGTTACAAAGGTTACATACGATTTCAATTATATCTTTATTTTGCAGCCGACGATTTCATTACTTGACCACGTTCCAGGGCAACGCGATTACCGATTGTATAAACGCCGTATTCGTAGACGTTAGTATAAACATACCGTTAGGTTTTCAAACATGTTGTAATTTGTTTGCTTTCAGTTGTTTATTTCACAGTGTTGCACCAAACCGAGAGAGTACAGAGTCACCGAGTGGCCTATGAAATATACGCCCTGAGACTTGGTCGTTCGTCTTCGACTACGAGTGTTCCGCCATCGTGGAGTTCTGCCTGGCGTCCAGAGACTTTGTGAGTATAAAACATGGCGTGCAATCAGTAATTAATATTATGCAAACACAAAATATACCATTGTTTATACTATATTTGCGTTTCCTTGTGTACAGCAACACTACTTTTCTTTTTGGTCCGAGGGAAGACATTTCAAAAAATACGGACCGGTGTTTATCATGGACCACATATTTCATGATCACTACGCCAACAAAAAAACATGGCTGTTCCGAATCAACAAAAAAGTTACTTAATCGTTATTAATAGATGCATAGACGTTGCTGGATTGTGATTAACTCATCGAGTTTTCCGAAATGATTTATGTATAGTATCGCTTACCGAGTTTCAATATACTTTTGAATGAGAGTGATAAGTAATAATTGCCTTATCAAATTTCTTATCATGGTATTAATGTCAAGGTTGTAAATTATAGTAATCACGAAAAGATAGTGTTTTCTTCTGTCCTTTTCTCNTGAAAAGATAGCGTTTTCTTCTGTCCTTTTCTCAATACGTATTTCAATGTTTAATACAGTAAAATAATACATGAAAATTCAAATTTTCACAAACTTCAAAACGCTACAGAATATTTACTACTGAATATTAATAAGATATTTTTTTACTAAAATTTTTCTTAAATTCTACTCTACAAAATAGCTATCTTAGATTTTTTTTTTACATTTTATTTAAAATTTAAAAATAATTAATATTTTTAATAAAATGTAAAAAAATTAATTATTGAGATATAGCTATAGACCTAACGTATAACTATTATTAAAAAAAAAAATCAGCTAAAAATATTAACTGGATCAAAAGTTATTTAAGTTGTCAGTGAGTGCTGGGGGCCAACCTGTATAAAGAAATAATTTTTAATTAGTTTATTCAATAAGTAATCTTCCTCTTATTGTTTTTGACTCATTAAGTATTTTATAAGAAAAGATCTAAATATGTTTATTTTGAAATTAAAATAATCATAACAATAATTGATTTATTGTTAAAAATAAATAATAAAAATACAATTTTAACATGGTCTTAAAGTGCATAAATTAATAGGCTGGAAATCTAATAGTCTGATGGAATGTTTAACTTAAATGGAATTTTAAAGAAAATAGACACCTAAAGGACCAATACAATGGTGAATAAACAAAATTGAAAATAATTAATTGGAAATTTGACTATAGATTGAAGAAACACTAACACTTATGGAATATATAAACTTAAAGGATATATCACAAGGTTTAGTTAAAATATGAGTTATTTTGATATAAAACACTTTTTAATTACTAAAATGAATAGGGATTCTCTTTTAAAGTCGTTGAAGTTATTATTAAAGTGTATTTCACGTATATCAATATAAAATAATATTTTAAATTGCATAAATATAAATTCACTTCTTTTACTGAAGAACATTGCTGACATATTCATATATAATAGGAAAAAAATATATATTGGGATTATAAAAAAATTATTAATTAAATTAAATCAATAAAAAATATTTTAACGGCTCAAAAAGAAAACATTATAATAGGAAAATAAAAAAAAAAGATATTCAAATCATTTAAATCTAGTTGAAAACTAATATTTAAATACAAAATAAATATTTAAAAAAAAAATAATACTTAAAAAAAATTAATTAACGTCGTATAAAATCTCCAAAAAATACCGAAATCGTATCCAATTTATTATTTATGAAATTTTTTTCAACTTGTAAATTGTCATTGATAGAGTGGCATTAAAAAATATAAATAAAAAATTCTATTATAAATAAACATGTTGTGTCAACGAACATACTTCTGAGAGGTAAATATTTCTTGGCAAGTGAACATTTAGGGCAACATTTCGGGGCAATTCAAAAATGTCGAAACCGTCATGCACCTGCTTTTGACACATGTCTTTTAAGGTGTATATTTTATTTTTTGAATAATTAAGACCACCCCAAGAGGGTGTTATGACAACAACGTCCCCTTTAAGTTGATCAGCCAATTCAAAAAAATCTCCTATTATAAATAAAATATATTTCTCCACTTTATAATTTTTGCATTGTGTATTAGCAGCATAATTTTTTCCAAATTTTTGTTGATTGCTATAACAAAAAAATCAAAATTAAACTTACACGACCAAGTTGCAATAATCATAAAAAATACTCAATTAACTGTTATTTATTGAAATGATACTCCATACTCTATAGACAGATAAAACCAATGAATAAATGTTTACTGAAATGTATTCAGAAACCTACCAGCACAGTTCTTAGTCCACGTTATTTTTGAAAAAATAATATAAGTACAACTTGGTAGTAATTATGTCAAACAAATATATTTTTTTCTAACATTAATGAACCTTTAAAATTAACATATGATATATGAGTACTTTATTATTGGATACAAAAATAAAATTATTGTAATCCTGTTTATCATTGGTGTAAACCTGTCTAGTTGAATAATATTACCAATAGCTCCACAAAAATGGTCAATCGCAACTTTTCCCTTGCAACGTTAAGCGATATGGTAACTCAATAATTCTGGACAAACCGAGTAGAAACTCTCTGGATCCAATTTAAAGCCTTGATAATATTTTGTGATAATGTGTACTGTTTATCCCAGTATTTTTTGAAAACATTGTCGGATGGACTTTTTCGTATAATTTTTATCGGGATTATGAGGGTAAAAAAAAAATAAGTTGATTTGATACTGAATCTTTCAGTATTAATACAATCGATACTTCAATTAAAATATATTAAAAAATGACACGACTTACGTCGCAAAAATGTGATCGACACTGGTTTTGAGGGTAGAGACCCGTGGGCCGTTTATTAAATGAGCGACAACAGGTTATTTTAACAAAAAATAAACAAACCGAAAAGATAAACACAGTAATAATTATCTTCGCATAATATCGCGGCACTTTCGCTGGCGTCGACGACGTAATGTCCGGCGTAATCCTCGGGCGACAAAAGGTCAGCAGCGTTGTAGGCGACGGTGCGCGGGTGCGGATCGGTTGGTCGACGTTGTCGCTTTCACAACGGGGAGACGACTCCCGTATCATTTGCGGCGGGTGGTCGTCGGCCGTGCGGCACTTGCTGGACTTTGCAACGTGGCGTATGGCACGCGGTATTGGTCAGTCGAGTACTCATAAAATAGGGCGACGGCTGATAAAGGTGGCACGAGTCGCGGGGCATCGTGTATAACGAAGCGACGCGGGCCGTGTCAATATATTAAAATATTTATTTAACTTTCAATGACTTTCATTGATAGGTTTAATCGACATTTTATTCAGTCGTTATACTAGTTACTTGGAGTTTTTGGTAGGATGTTGTATTTTTATTTTCAATAATTAATATATTTAATCTGAATGTAACAAAATAAAATTTAACTTTGTTAAAGATTTTTCTTTTTTCTGCTAAATTTCATTCAAATTCTTAAAGAAATTAAAATAAACTATTGGAATAAAAATTCGAATAATAATTGTGTATTTTTTACGAATAGTAAGTACAGATAAAATTATCATTTTTGAAACCACTCAATTTTATTTTATTTTAGCTTCGATGCGAAGCTCAGAGGGTAATAATTTTACAATGAAGTGCTTTTTTGTGTGTGTGTCTGTTACCACTTTTTCTGAGCTCTCACTGATTTCTTTCAACCATACGTCAAGAAATCACAGATGGTATGATGTTGTCGAAGACGTTATCCTGAAAAATAGAAAAAATTCCACTCGTTACCCATAAATGATGGAAATCTCCAAAAAAATCACAAATTTAAAAATCCCAACTTGTAATAGTTGGAAATACTTAAGGTAGAATTGAATCAATTATTTTTAAAATTATATTTTAAATTTTTATAAAGCATGATTAATATTAACTTCTTTATATAAATTATAACAGTTAATATTGCTTGGAGCTCTTGATATGTAATATTATATTATTACTTGTAATATTAACGTATAATAGTGTGTTATCATTTATACATGTATGTCACATATTTTGAATATATAAAATAACAAAAACAGGGTTTCCTAATTTAAAATACAAAATAACCAGCTAATTATGGCATAAAATCTACTTATTGTAGATAATTTTTAAGTAAGGCCTACACGCAAGGCTCCCATTATAATTATTCAATTAGAATAGAAATCCTCAGCTAGAGATCGCTAGACTACCCTCTTCTGACTATAAAAAGCCATTTTCAGGTCAAAACCAATTTTAAAATACTCAAAATCTACGACGCTCTACTCGAGATATCACTCTCGGGGACTTTTTTTTTGTTTAATTTGGACCTAGAACATTTTTCAATTTATAAACACTTGGTCTGTTTTATAATTTTTTTGAATTCAAAATATTTTTCTCCAAAATTAAATGACACTTAGAAATTTTGAAGTGAATTTTGTTTTGGTGAATCTTTTGATTTAAGTTCATTTGTTTATTAAATAATAATGCTTTATTTTTCTTATTATGGAAATAATTATCAAATAGTATATTGAACATTGAATTTTTTTTTAATTATTTTACCTTAATAATAAATCCGACCCAAATTTCAACTTTTATTTAATAGTGATAATTTATTGTGAGCTTTTCTTGTTGGGTAGCTAATCTAAGAGCTTTATGTTTTTGTTTTAATGAACATCGCCCCGGCGGACAGCGCAAAGAATTTTACGAATATATTTTTAGTGCTAATTTTATGTCTTGGTGATTATTGTGTCGCATTCTTTCAAGGCGCTAGTAGTGGGACACATTGGGCCATCACAATACCACTTTGATAAATTTTTTACATTGATATAAATATTTTAAAATCTTGTTTTGGCCAAGCAGAGGAAGATTTAAGAAATGTCGGTGTCGATCTCTCAATAAAATATAATCTCTCTCAAAAAAAATGTATTCAACAAAGATAAAAGAATTAAATAAGGGAAAATCACAAAATTATATCTCTAATAAAAATATAGTGTTTAGAAGTAAAATCAGTCATAAATTGTGTGTAATTAAATAGTATTATTTAAAATTTGAATCGTTTTCGGAAATAATTATATTGATTATATGATGTTTAGTATAAATCGTATACATAGTGCATTTAATACCAAAATGAACATTGGATTACTTGAAATTTTATTGAATCATGTAGGTCATTAGGTAAGTACAATTTACCTTATATTTTCGAACTTCCAACAATCTATTATGTAATAAACTATTAATAAAAAATTATATAAATTTAAAAAAATATCTAACATCCTTCCATTTCCACTACTACCATGCTCTCCATTATTTATCTTTCTTATTTTTTCTAATTATTTTATTTTTGGTTTATTACAGATATAGAATTTTAATCGGCACGAAAATAATCATAAAACCAATCATTAAAAAAAAAATTTACCAAATTAGATATATTATTACACTAATCAATAATAGTGGGTGATGTTGGTTCAAGGGGACTAAATTATCATTAGATCTGGTCACCCATTGTTTTATTATTGCTTACAAAATTAAGATCAAGCATTTTACCAAATTTATTTGGAATTGAATTGACTTGATATAATTTTAAATAAGCAAATGAATCAAAAATTAATTCAGCTCCCAGCAAATTTGATCTAGTAAGAATAAGACCTAATTCATCGTTTGTGAAACTAACTCCAGGCAGATTATAACAGCTACTAGATAAATAGTTTTGCCAAAAAACTAGTTATCTAATAGCTGTAATTGGAATAACATTGACATATTTGATTATCCCATCTGTATCTTCAGATTCAAATTTGTTGCATCCGAGTAAGGTTAAAGTTTAACCAGGCATTCTTCTATTTGTTTAAAAGCTTAATTTTGTTTTATTTTTTAATAATATTAACACATCATTGATATTATCTAATTCTATAAGTAGAATTCCGTCTTTATCATCGGCACGTTTAGATTTTATAAATCTAATTCACATAGCATACAAAGTCAAACTTATTTAATTTTTTTTTGTTTCTTCTTCTTCAAAAAAAATAACATTAAAATTTGAACTAGATTAAATTTCTATTTTTATCCACCGCAGAAGAAATGTGACGTACGGTAACACTCGTACATATTTCACGCTTAAAGTACGAAGTTCGAACCTCAAATGCTAATGAATTTTTTTCTTAATTCATTTTGTGTTAGAAAAATATTTTCAACACATTCAGATTTAATAACTTTAATGCACATCAAGTACCTTATCTTTGTAGTCTCCCCTCGTGAGAAGAAATTTCTTATTTATATTAAAATTATTTTAATGTGTTTTTTTTGTCATTCATTTTCTCAGCTCTCACTTGACCAGTTTTCTTTAACTATGCGTCTAATGACCACACCTGGTATCTAGTAAAAGATGTTATTCTTAAAAATTGAAAAAAATCCCCTTTCATCATTAAAAATTTTGCTTTACTAGCTTTTTCCATATATATAATTAAAATTTATCTACGTAATTGTTTTTTCATATACTTCAGTTATTGTTTTATTTTCTGAACATGATTCATTTTCGATTAAATAAATAAAATTATAAATATACTAATATTAATTTTGTTTACGTGTATTTATGATTTATGCAATTTTCATATACTGTTTTTGTCATAACATACTGTGTTTAAAGGATAAATTTATAATAGTTATAATCAATTTTTGAAATTTAATATGAATGAACAAAATTTGTTTTAGTAGACTACCTTTAATATTATTTTTTAATAGTATTAAAACTTATTGTTCAATAAATACTTAAAGAATTATAAAAAATTAACAATTTATTACATATTTTTTATTTGGGTATTATATTGTCATAAAGTTAATGTTTATTTTATTAACTTAACCATAACCCTTAAATGTTCAGCTACGTATTGTTTTCGAAAACACACTGACGGAATTGATGTAGCTGGAATACATATATATTTCAGTTTTATATTATACAAATCTAAAAATGTTTGTCTGTGCTGTTTATAAAATTAAAAAAAATTTTTGAAAAGTTNTAGCTGGAATACATATATATTTCAGTTTTATATTATACAAATCTAAAAATGTTTGTCTGTGCTGTTTATAAAATTAAAAAAAAATTTTGAAAANAAAATTTTTGAAAAGTTGTCAATTCTAAATATTGTCATATAATCAAAATCCAAGTTAATCTTGGGCTCGATATAATTTTGATCTTTTCCACTTTATTATCGAAATGCTCCCATATTAAACTAATATTTGACAATAATTCTATATTCATTAATTCAGACAGCTTCAAAATAATACGATCAATTATTATTTCACACTCAGATGCGTTTCAACTATTTTAAACTTCAGGGAGTGATAACATAATAGCAGGTAGGAAGCCAACCCTAAGAAGTTGGGATTAAGGCGAGAAGACGAGGAAGATATTTGAGTATTACCAATACTTTTTTTGAAAAACTACCATACGATATTTGAAATACAATTTTTATTTGATGTTTCAAAAATATTTTAAATTGAATATGTGCATAATAAATATTTTCAGATCATTTTTTTAAAAATATTCTCATTAGAGTTGAAGAAAAATCTTTTGAAAAAGTTTTTATTATGTTTGCTTCATAGTAAACATCATGGACCACCTGTATAATAAACATATCGAATTGTTTTTCGTAGTGTCAACGAAGGGAACTAGTTTTATTTCATGATTCTATTATTTAATTATAAGTTTTGATCTTTTTCTACTTTTTTTGTTTATACGATTACCAACGATTGTACTATAACATGACGTCAATGCTGAATACATATTGATAAACGTTTTTAATACCTGATACGTTATAATAATACAGTTGCTTAACGGAAATCTGCTTATTTTTTTATTTATTAATGTCTCTAACACATCATTATTAGGACTTATAACAGATATTATATAAAAAGTTATCTTATATGCTATAATAAAAAATAAAAAATACTCTAGTACTTCAATATACACCAAATTGGAAAAATGGAACAAAAATGTCAACTTTTATTTCATGAAATTTTTAGCAATTCTAATTCAATAATTTAGGAAATCTACATTTTTATCATTCAAATTAAACATACATAATTTTTTAAAACAAAAAAATTTATATTATGAATTGAGAGCAACAGCAAAGTTTTAATCATAGTATAAAACATACAATAGAAATTATTTAGTAACTTGAAGAACTTATATTTCCATACAATTCATAAAAAATTTTGCCCTATTTGTACTCCTAAATTTAAATGAAATCAATGAAAATAAGTCTTAAATCAGGGGAGATATGTTAAAACACGCTATTTATTTATTGCTGGCTGCTGAATTATAATAAAATATATTAATATAATACACAAAATGAAAAGATATCTTTTAGTCACTTTTTTGTAACTACTTAATATTAATATTTTATTTACTAATGAACATACAAAATTAGAGCCCAATATATTGTTTATTAAAATAAATTATTTGTACAAAGTGTATTAAATTTATAGCATATGATTAATGCGATTTGAATTTAAAATTAAAATGACACTTAAATAAAGACAATTATGATACATATAAAGATTTTAAATATATATATATATCTTGAAAACTCATTCATTACTAAATAATTTATACATTACCAATTAAAAATGATTTTAAAAAAAAATTCTCTGTTGCTTTTTTTGTTATGTGTTGTCTCTACAAAATTATGTTACGGCAAAAATAACGGGGAGAAAATTGAAATATCATTAGAAACAGCTTTAAAATTAGACACTGGATTCTCGTATCTTAGTTATGATGAACAACGCAAATTGTCATTTTCAGATATCAAAAATAAATTCTTGAAAGGAAATCAATATCTAAATAATTTTGTGTCAACGAAAAAAACGGATATAATATTTTTGGACCTTTTTTGTAGTAATATGTTTAATTTTATAGAATATACGGAACTTATTTATCGTCTCATTTCAATTCCACCTGGACATAGTTATGATATAAATACAAAGATTATAAATGAATCGATTACAAAACAATTTTTAGTTACAATGATAAATTATTATATTGACGATAAAGTAACCATTTTTTGGATGATGCATTTATTTACTTATTATGTTCAATTGTTTAGTAATGATGTACATAGATATAGAAACAATATTAAGAAAGCTATCTTACTCGTTCTCAACAATTTAAATTCTGTACTTACACAAATATGTCGAAAACTTAATAAGTATGAAATTGGATATTATCAAGCAGATTTTAATATACACTTAACTATCCTAACAAAAATTATGTATCAAAGAAAAGAAATCAACAAAATTGAATTAGAAAATGTAGAAGGACAAGAAAATTCGTTCTCACTCAGAAATATTTATATGTGTGACATAGTTGAAGACAAAGATTTATTGAGAACTGTTATAATGGATTTTGGTGAACAGAGTGAAGCTATTTTTGATAGTATCTACAGAAACATATATAAAGAATATACAACGGCAAAGAATTATTTTTGGTTTGATTCATGGATACAACAGATAGGGATTTACCAACAAAAAGTATTAAACGTTTTTAAAACTGTTTTAATGAATTTAATGAAAAAAAAAATGATGTATATTTCTTTATTTTTAAAAAATAAACAAAAAGTAGATGCAATATATCTAGATGCAATATATAGATGGCCTAAAAAAATTGCAATGTTTAATTGAGAGTACTATTATATTATTTGACGGTCAAGAAGCTAATGATGTTCAAAAAGTATTTGAATCTTTTAATCTAGGCGATTTTCATAATGATTTGATTATAAATATCGAAAATATAATTAAAAAAATAAAACCGAACTCTTTTAAATTAATTTCTAATGATTTATTTAGTGACCCAGGCTACCAATTGAGTATTAATGTTAATACTGAAATGTATATCACAGAATATAAGTTAAATGAAGATGATTTCAAATATATTGAATATTTAGACACAATCTCAGATTCTAAAGCAATGAATAATCATTTAATAAAAATATTTTTTTTCACCAAGTTATTCAACAAAACATTCCAAAGTGTTAATATAAAAAGTATTTTATCATATTTAAAATTTACTGAAATTTTCAAAATATCCACTAATCAGAATGAAAATAACGGTGAAAATAACGATGAAATAAATGTAAGATTATTAGAATTGTGAAAATGAATTTTTTAATAGAGATAAAACAATCTTCAATTAATTTTTTGAATCATCATAATTTATTTCAAATCAATACTAAAATTATTTGACATTATATTGGAGTTTATTTTTAAAGTTATTTTTATCGTTGTTTTAATAATGTCACTTACAATTGTCGTATTATACTCGTCACTTCCAAAACATGGGATACTTATACATTATGTTCTTAGAAGGTAATGATTTTTTTCTAACAAATAATTTAAATAAACATTTAACATACACACGCTGATTAGTTAAATTATAATACACACGATTCTTTAATAAATTGATTAGTAGTCACTTTTAAAAATCGTTCCTTTCGAGAGGAAATATAAAATGACATAAATAATTTATACATTTTTGTCATATTAGTTTTTTGTAATTTTAGTTTTAATAATTAAATGCATTGTACTAATTCAGGTCTTATTGGTAAAAAACTATGTTAATGTTATATATAAATGTCAAAATGATTTTTATATTATATTCATCTGTACTAATCTCTGTATTTTATGCTTATTTATCAATAAATAGCTATACTGTAAGAATTAGACAATGATGATTTTCGGGGATAAAAAAATATTATAAAAAGGCAGAGAAAACTCTTATTCTGGCCTGATCTTATCGTATTCTGGACTACGTTAGGCGTACGTCGTGATCGCCATTGTCGAAGTTCTTACGTGCTTGATTTGTGAACTAAAACGTGAATTTGTGTTACTTTATTTATTTTTTTATTAATATTATCACTAAAGTTATTATAACAACTGAAGAAAAATTATCAGGTAAGATTTTTAAATCTATAATAATATTTATATTGTCATTTAATAACCTTCAAATCACACCACAAATCAAAACTTTTGATTCAAAAGTAACTCTCACTCTCGATCTAACTCTCACTTTAATTCACTTAACAATAAAGTCTTTCAAACTTTTTTTTTTATTTTATTAATTTTTGAGTTACGATACAATATTAGTACAAAATATGTTATCATTTGAATATGTATACATCTATTATAAATATTTTTATCACCAAAACAGAGTTTCCTTCTTAATACACTAAATAACCAGATAATATCTGGACAAAATCAATTTATTGTACAGATTTTAAAACAGTGTCCATACGACGCAGAGCTTCTGTCATAAGTAGTCAATTGGAGATAAAATCCTCAGCTTCTATGATTACGCTATAGATTGCTAGGCTACCCTTCTCTGATCATAATAAGTCATTTTTCACGTTAAAACCAGATCTTTTAGTTGTTTCAATGTACACAATATCTAGGACACTACTCGAAATTCATACTTTCTGTGACTTAGTCCCAACAATTTGTTTTGAAAATTTTTTTCAAATTAAATGGGACGTAGAATAATTTTTAGCATAAATTATAGTGGAAAATTTTATAGTAAATTTTGCTTTGGTGAATCTTTTAATTTATATTTATTTGCTTATTAAATACTAATATTCTTTTTTCTTATCATAGTTATAAATATAATTTTTTTTGAAAATTATTACATTTTAATGACTAACTTAACCTAATTTTTAATGTTTATTCAATATTAAATTTCTATTGTGAGTATTTCTTATTAAGTAGCTAGTATTGAGCTTAATATCTTTGTTCTAACGAACATCGCCTCGGCAGACAAAAGTAAAGATTTCAACTAGATATTATTCTGAAACTAGATATATTAAGTTAAGTATATTTGTAAGCCTATACGAACTAGGTAGCTAGACTCGAGCTTAATGTCTTTCTCGACAACGCGATGAAACTTACGGAGACATTTTTTATTGTTGAATTTTTTGTCTTGGTGATAATTGTGCCAATGCAATATTGCCTTGATAAATTTTTACAAATTTACAGTAAATTTATCAGAAAAGCTCGAATTTTTTGTATTTTTATCGTAATAGATCACTTACATAGAAATCATTTCTAATTAACTTTTCGTGTTTAAAAAGATTCTACAGTTGAAATATTCAGAACTTAATTAATTTTAATGATTTACTTTAACTAAAAGAGCCAAAAAAAAAAAATTGTTAAAAAGATTTACTTATATAATAAAAATTGATCACTTGTGGCTAATTAATTAAGTAAAATTAAAACTATATTAAAAATATTATTAATTTATAAAAACTAAAAAATATTAAACTCAAAGTCACAAAAAATTAATGAAAAATCGCGGATACGTATTTCGGAAACAATGTTACCATTATCAACGCTAAACACATACTGACATCCCGACTAGAAAAAACTCCCTTATATACCCCTAGTGACGTCATCACTAAGTAATATTATCACATTTTGCCAGTTTACACAAGTTTAATAATGAATTTTTCAGTGGGCCAAGATCCCAATTAATTAAACTGTTTTTATTTTTAAAAATTTCTATTGCTTCTCTGATATTAAGTTCTTTGTAATTATTTACGTTTTTAATTAGTTTTATGGTTTTAATGGAGTGATTATGTGTCAATAAATGTTCAGCCACTGGAGATTTCTCAACTTCTTGATTTTTAATATTTCTTAACTGCTCTTTAAATCTGACCTCTATATTTCTTTTTATTTCCTATGTAACATTTATTACAACTTTCATATTGTATTTTATAAATGCCTGATTAAGTAACTTATGTGATGAGCTTTTTATTTCAACACGTTTGAAATGTACACACTCATAAATTGCTTGATAATCAAATAACAGGACAATGTAAATGTAAAATAAAGTAAAAAAACAATATATATAAGGCAGTTACTTAAATGTACGACTTCAAACATTTATTAATATGGTGTACTTTTAGGTATGGTAATTGATAAAATTGAAAAAACAATAAAGTGTGTAATATAATGTGGCCACTTTTAGAAAAATTCTACAATATTGTCTACTAATAGAGTAGACAATAATTAAATAACAAATAATCACATATATTAGAAATTCCTCAGAGAGTATCTTAAATTTAAGGGGCAACGGGGAGCCCTTAAATACTAGTGGCCGGCGAAGCGGCATAAAACAAAATAGTTAATCTCAATTAAAACAAACAATAAATAGCATTAAAAAATAATATAAAACTCAGCTGTATAGATGACGTTGTTGATAGTGATGAGTGGACTGTATGAGTACTTGAGGTAATGGTGTCAAACATCTGAGTATCACGAGTCAGAGTGTAGATCCAGACACGTAATTGCAGATGAGAACAGACGGTGAAAAGCGACTATGGCAATGAAGATATCTAGTGATGGTCAGAGCAGAATCACTGGTGGTGTGCAAGGGCACGAAAACTTGAGCACAAGGGTGCAACAACAAATAATAAAAACTATGGCGTACAACGGCCGAACAAATTTACTGTTCAAGCGAAGGCGCTTGCAACAGAAAACAGAAAAGAGAGACACATAAAACAATCGACAGACTGACTTACGACAATGAACTGCACACGGATGAAAACTGACACGGAGGTCATCGATTTGCCGTGATGGGTGGGCAAGGGGGTGAGTAAAGCAAGATGCTGGTGATCAGCTGTCCCATGAAATAATATAATCAATGATCTTTGTAACAACTGGTCAACTAGATCCTTCTAAAGGCGTTCTGTACCATACAATAATGTTAAATGTATTATAGAAAATTAATTTTGCGCTACATCTATTCACAATTACGACCACTTAAAATCATCAATCTTAATTGATCTTTTACAAAGGAAACCCGGTTACATGGTTATCTCCAAAAATGATGTTTTTTAAAAGTATAAAATGTGGATGTTTTTAAGAATAATTGTATTTGTTATACAAACACCGTTTGTACATTCTAGAGTATACTTCATCTACATAAAATTCAAACAATATAGTTTGATGACAATATTTATGAATTGGTTTTGTTGAAAAGGGTCATTCGATAGAGACAAAAAGTTTTATTAATAATTATTGGCTGAGTTCGGTAGGAATATCATTTAAACATCAAATATCAAATCGCAAAAACTGGAATAACAGAAGTAACAAGAGAACTCGTAGAGGAGTCTAGGAAATACAAAAATATAGGTCCTGTTGACAGATTTCTTTAATGAAAAGTTCCAAATAATTGGAAACATGTTATTTTTTTTATTTTATGATATTATTTCAGTTATACAACATACTTTATACTTACCTTTATTTTACAACATATATTTTTACAATTTATAATAATATAAAATATTATCGTATTTGTAATATTTATAAAATTATACNAATATAAAATATTATCGTATTTGTAATATTTATAAAATTATATACAAAAAATTAAATATTTGTTATTTGAATGAATTGTTTTATTGATTTTACAATTAATAGTCAATGTTTGGCTGACCCAAATAGTTGGGATTAAGGAGAGGATAAAGAGGAAGAGTTAACTAGTCAATGTTATAAAAAAAATTACTATTCAATAGATGATTTATTAAATTAATAAAGGATTACAAAGCAATAGATTCTATTGCTTTGTCATCCTTTACTCAAACTTATTAACTCTAAATAATTGGGATAACATACGTAAATTTACTTATTTCCTTTTTCTTGCAAATTGCTGTGAGATGATTCGATAAATATTTCGATATGTATATACATATATGGACCCTTGTCGGAACGTAAACCCTAGTGGGGAATCCAAAGAGTCCCTCTCCTATATTTTACATTTACAGTATGTGCAGAATACACGTAGTTTATTTATTATTGTTATGATTTTCAAACATTGACTAATTTATACTTAGTTCAGTAGGACATTTGTAATTAAGTATGAATGATCTAAATTGTAGACGAGTCCGTCGAGTCGCTGCCAAGGGAAACTATGACCGTAACGATTTTATTTTATTGTATTTTTGAAATGTGCATTATAAAATACTATATAATATTTTATTTTGTCATTATTAAACTTAACTTTTCGTGTGTGTACTTCTGTTAATCTTGACAGACAAGACTTCCATAAAGTTTTCTTCTAGTTTTAAATACTAATACTTAAGTGTGTGTTCAGTCGTACGGTGGAAAATACGATACTTTGGTCTTATGGGACGTTTTAAACGTTTTCAACTGTTTACTTATGTTATAAATCGGTTCAAAAAAAAAAATATATTATTTTAACAACACTGGCAATTAAGAGAAAATATGATGTTAATTTGCAATAGTATATCTAAACTTGAATTAGATGATGATAACTTTTTAATTGAATACATACAATAGTTTTAAGCACATTAATTAATACAAATTTATACCGAGGAAGACAAATACATAATTATGCGTATATTGAAACAAAAGACACTGTATCAACTGGGCATCGCATCGAGTCCATTCCTCTCGCTTAAAAATAGAATTTTATTTTATAAATAAAATAAAATCTGTGCGACACGAATATTAAGACGCAACTGCGTTTGAGTGTAGACTCGTCTAGCTGGTTTTAGATAAGTACCAAAATGACTGATAGGATGCATGTGGGTGGTATTGAGTCTTACACTTAAAATAGTTCAATAAAAACACAATAGATGGAGTAATTAACAAATAATATTTCTGACAAATGAAATTTTATGAAATTAACTTATGATTGCATATAGTACAACGAGTAACCAACAATTCAACTACACGCAATGTATGAGAAACAGTCTTTGATACATATGAACAATACAATCTCTAAAGTGACAAAAGTTAATTAAATGAAATTTTACTATTTAAAGAGTAGTAAATAAAACAATGAATTAGTAATAAACAATTTTTGTCTAAATAGACTGTAACTTATTCAAAGTTATATACAGAATTTACTGACAAGTGATTTACTGATGAAAAATGTCAAACAGAGACATCTAATAATTCGATTGGCCTGAAAATGGCTTACTTTTATACGTTCGGTGGCGCTCAGTGCAAAGACGACCAAGACATGCTTCGAGAATACAAACTTCATTGGAGGACTTCGGTACAAGTCGAGCTCGCAAAATTGAACAAACACTCGAATTGTAATTTAACCAAAGGGGTTTCTATCAAATCAGGCTAATTATGTCATAGGTCGATGGCAATAGATGCTTAAGAGGACGTATATCGAATAAAATTACCTTAACAGAAACATTAACAACGGGCGGGTGTAGCGAAAAACATGTACAATTTGTTAATGTCACACGTCAGTTGTCAGAGGAGTGACAAATCGGACACCATAGACGTACAGGACATACGCGAAACGAATAAAGTGACGGAAAATTAATGGAGACAAGCACTCGTCACAGGGAACCGGTCATAGAGACATAACGAAATATCTTGTTAGGTATTTCTGATATTTTGTACCAAACAAAAATATAAACACAATAAAAACATTACTGTTTCAGTTACTGATCGAATATAAAAAAAGAACATTGTGTATTGAAAACAAATAAAAATGTTGGTTTATAAAAATTAATAGAATATCGTAATAGTTTATGAAAATACTATTTCATTGAAAACAACATAATAAATCAAACAACAAAGGTTATCTCTTTCATATTAATTTAAATAGTTAATGACTTCAATGTCCGATTTACTAATATCAAATACACTTTGGTCTATTCTACGGTTATCTATTAGTATAGATAATCGTTGTCTAATCACATTTCAATTACTAAAATAATTAATATTATATTTTTTTATGCTTTCACGCTTAATTTTTCATTATCGAAATTACTGTTCAGCGAATTCACGTCAAATCCACAAAGGTATGTGTCCATACATTTTTGCTTTTTAATATTTTCGTTTTTTTCTTAATCTATAATATACATGAAATATTTATATATATATTGTATATAAATATTTAGTTATGCAAAATATAATTAGAATACGTAGAAAATTTTATCTTTAATGAAATTAATAACTACTTAGTATTTTATAGCATAGGAAGTTAATACATAACTTAATACATTTCTTAATTTGTCAATCATAAAGTATTTTTATGTTAATCCCGTATACCTTATAAGGTTATCCACTTTATTTTAGCTTCGATGCAAAGCTGAAAAGGTATTAATTTTACAATGATGTGTGTTTTTTTTAATTTTAATTTTTTATTTTTTGTGTCTGTTACCACATTTTTTCAGCTCTCACCGAACAGATTTCTTTCAATGATACGTCAAAAGATCACAAATCGTATCTAGTCAAAGACATTACCCTCAAAAATTGAAAAAATTTCCTTCGTTTTTGTAAATCTGACCCTTTATCTGCCCACGGGGGGGATTTAAAATGACAACTTTTTCAACTTAACTTTTGAAAATGTTCCGGAAGGTCTGACACTTTTATATATATCTTAAATTAAAGTTAATGTAATGTACTTTAATTTGAAAAAAAAAAGTTTGACCTCTGGACTTGTCTTCATGGTGAAAACGGCTACCGAGTGCTATTTTTGTGTGAAAATTCTCGATTTTATAATTTACAATTTTTACTTTAAAGTGCTATAACTTTTTAAAAAATGTATGGATCAATACAATTTTTTCATGAGAAGTAGTATTTATATACATCTTTCATTGGACATACTATATCTTAATCAGGATATTAATAAGGAACTAGCAGGTCATGTAGCTTTTGGAATAATCCACCAATGTTTTAAAATTAAACACTATCTAAACATTTGCATCGAAGCGTTTTTTTTTTATAGTGATTTTAATCACTGTCAGATATCATTATACTTGATCCAACTATGCCACGTCACTACTGTGCCGCGACCCCCCTGTGCTGGGTTTTTAATTTTATAATGCTATAACTTATTGAAAAGTGTATTGATCAATATAATTTTTTTTTTTCATGAGAAGTAGTATTTATATACATCTTTCATTGGACATACTATATCTTAATCAGGATATTAATAAGGAACTAGCAGGTCATGTAGCTTTTGGAATAATCCACCAATGTTTTAAAATTAAACACTATCTAAACATTTGCATCGAAGCGTTTTTTTTTTATAGTGATTTTAATCACTGTCAGATATCATTATACTTGATCCAACTATGCCACGTCACTACTGTGCCGCGACCCCCCTGTGCTGGGTTTTTAATTTTATAATGCTATAACTTATTGAAAAGTGTATAGATTAATACAATTTTTTTATGAGAAATAATATTTATATCCCTTTTTTATTCGACATACTTTTTTTTTTAAATTATTAGAATATAAGATTCCAAAGGGAGGAATAGGAATGTTGGGAAATATCAAGTTATAAAAATAGCAACATTTTATAAATACTTTTTAACTCTAGTCATTACTTTAAATTGTTAAGAACTTCTAAAATAGTGGTCCAAAAGTTATTATTGTTAATTAATAATTATTTGTGTCGCCATTAGAAAAATAAAAGTTGTCATTCTTATAAGATTTAAGGCATAAACATAAAAAATACTATATGATTGATAAATTCAGTTAAACATTAAACTGAAAGAAACCAATAAAAAAATTATCAATATTATTCTGATTTTGGTTCATGATAAATGAAACATAGTGTACATAAATATCTATATATATATATATATATATACATACATGAAGAAATAAACCAAATTATGTATCATAGAGCATCAAATTATTAAAAAAAAAGTAGTTTAGAAGATCAACAGTTATATCTATAAGAAATGTGATTATGGTTTTTTCAAATATTTATGTTGGGAACAATACTCATTTATACGTATAATTCTGTGGTTATATTCCAAAATCTGATAAGCAAATTTTAAAAATTTTTTAGAAGAATAATTGTAAATTTAAAATTTTAATGGTGTCGTGTACCGGCACAAAGTCACGACGAGCAGAATACGAGACCCTGGCACTGCGTTTCATAGTGTTATACACAAGTCAATGGCGTTGTCTGAGTTTAATTTATTTTTAATAGCTCTTCCAAACAAAAAAAAATTTGTATTCACCATGTAATCATTTTTACTAGGAAAATCTATCTAATTTCAACATTTTTCTTTCTGGCATAGAGGCTTGTAATTATGATTTGTCTCAGGATCTGAATTATCTAATGCCTTATGTAAACCGACATTTTTAAAGTTCAAAAAACAAACCCTCTCAATAAATTTGGCATTAACTTATTTTTGTGTGACAGAAAGCATCAATCTCTATATATATTATAAAAAAAAACATTTTTCTAGATAATCAGCTTTTGGGTTATCTTTTAAATTTATATTTTGTTCATAATCATTAACTTATTTTAATCTACAGATCTGCGATATAAAACTGGAAGCCACTCAATGAACAAAATGGATTTAAAAAGTGTACTTTTTAGGAAAATCGATTTTATTTTGTTAGGTATATATAGTTTTCTTATATGCAAATCGACCGAATCTATAGTCTTTCATAAATTGGTTGATACTTATACAGGTAATTAAAATGATTAAATATTAAATTCAGTAAATTATTCAAAGAATACACTTTTTTTAAGTTCTATACAAATTAATAATCTTAAAGTCACAAGTAAAAGGTTTGCAAAAAAATAAAAGGAGGCTACTCTGTATTTTCAAATTTTAAGAGAATCGTAAATTAAGTTTTATATTTCCGTATAATACAATGGTATTTAACATTTTATTCGTTTAATAATTTAAGTTATTGTCAATGGACAATAAATATAGTCAGGCAATTTTTTTTTGTATTAAATTAGAGGAGTTTTTTTTTTTTAATATAAGACGTGTTTTACTCAATCAAACCTTAGCTGACTTCAAATGTCCTAATAATGAAACAACTATTTACAGTAACCCTTTCCACTTTTATCATTTTTTTTTTATTATTTAAAATTCTCTTTTTAGATTCTTACGATATTACACTGGTATGCAAATTAAATGAAAATTTCACTTATTTATATTCATGTAAGAGTTTACAGTTGTTTGTTATTTATTTTTTGGAAGTAATTATTCTAATTTCGCTGTCTACTATTTTAAATAGACGATAACATATTTTCAATTATTTACGAAGGAAATTATGTATACTGCAATAATGCAGAAATACATTCTCGAACTAATGCCCTAAGCTTGCCAATATATTTTGATGGACGAGTTCTGAAATCAGGAAAAAAAAGTCTTGAGTTTATTGTCGATTCTTTTTATCCAAATAGTATATATTCAAAAAATCATGTGGAATACGATTCGAAATACTACACCATCTCAAATAGTTATGAAAATTATCACTGTAAGTTAAATTTATTAAATAATATTTTTTTTTACTTAAATAAATTGTATCTAATTGTGTTTGTGTAATCAATTTACATCAACATTTCTTATCAACTAATATTTTGACATTGTCATGTGGATTATCTGATTCATCACAATTTATTTGGAGTATTTAGCTGGTTATAACTGCCTAATTTTTATTTAAATACTAGTTAATTCTTTAACTAGTAAAAGAAAAGTAGACAATAATTGCGATGACAGATACAATTTGTTAATTTGACGTAATGTTTATAAAAATTACGAAATTTACTGATTAAAAATCAACATTTTTTGGGTATTCCACTATTTACATGGAACAAGGGAGTTTTTCATACAACATATTTAACTAGATACGATGTGTGATCTTTTTACGTATGATAAAATAATTAATAAACACATTACAGTAAAATTGATACCTTCTTAGCTTTACATTAAAGGTAAAAAAAATTTATTTTACATTTGAAGTACAAATTTTGAAATTATCATATAAAATATTAGAGTTTATAATAAACATACCAAAGGTGATAAAAACTTCAAGATGTATTAATGCCAGCATTTGTCATATTTGAAGTAAATAGATTATTGTTTATGGGTTAAATATGTTACCTTTCAACAATTTTAAATTTCTGTTTTTCCAAGTTCATCATCTGTCTAAAGTACTTTGATAAATATTCCTTATACCTAAATGTTTTTACCCTATTAGATTTCTAAAGAAGGCAGTAAAAAAATATAATTAGTAATAAAGACAAAATATTCATAGTTTATTATGACCATTACATATCACTAGTTTACAAATAAAAAAAAAAATTCTGACCTATGACTTATGATAGTTATTTTTTATGTAAAATTGTCCACTAAGTCCGAAAAAGAAGTCCAAAATACAAAAAGTAAAACAGTTTTTGAGTTATTGCGAAATTAGCGTTTTTCGTGTATCGCAAAAAAACTTTTTAATTATATTCTAAATATCTTTAATTCCACTCAACCGATTTTCATTTTGTTTACAAAAAATTAAACAATATTAAATTACCTATAATTTTTTATTTGACTTTTTTGTCGTTTGCTATCTACGAATTTACCACCGAATTTTTAACATTTTTTTCAAAATGTCAGAAAAAATTCAGAGTTTTACGTAAAATACAACGATAAAAAATAAATTTATCAATAATAATTTCAATAGACGTTATACTCTAATACGTAACAAAGAAAATAATATATTAATTTGTAAAATTGATAAAAAAATGAAGAAGTTATGCGCGATTGAAAAATAAAACAAATTTTCTAATATCAGAGTTTTTTGATTCGATGCTTTAATTTTGTAAAATATAGAAAAATTATATACAATACTACATTTCAATACAAAATTTCGATTTTTTAAATAACTAAAGGTTATTTTTTTCAAAATGAAATTTTGAATTACGAACAAAAAACTTCGCGCTTGGCCTCACTGCTCATTACTAATTGGTAGCACTGAACATTTTGTCATTTGAAATAAAAAGGATAAATTTTTTTGGTTATAGAAGCGTTCTATATTCTATTAATATATTCATTTTTTTTATGATATTTAAATAATCCATATAACTATTTTACGTTTATTCTTAATAAAGATAAAAATGAGTTCGAAAAAACGTCAATATAAGTGTAAGAATAACCTCAATAAATTTTGTTATGCGTGTGGCGAATATAGTTTTGTTACACCGCCGAATTTTACTAGTATTTTCATAGTTTGGGTTTATGCCTGGTAAGTCAACAATGGAGCCATTATTTTGTGTGAGAGTTGTCTCACACAAAATAATGAGACAACTGATAGAAATGTTTAGGGAAAAGAAGAAAAAGCTTTGTATGGTATTTATAGATTTTGAGAAAGTGTATAATAGAGTACCGAGGGAGGTTCTAAAGTTGGCATTAACGAGAAAAGGAGTACCGAAAAGGTACATTAATATAGTAGAGGATATGTATGATGGCACTTGTGCTAGGGTAAAAAGTGTGGAAGGAGCAACAGAAGGTTTTCGGGTAAGAGTAGGAGTGCATCAGGGTTCTGCTTTAAGCTCTTACTTATTTTCTATAGTGATGGATGAAATTACTAGAGAAATATAAGGAAAGGTGCCGTGGTGCATGTTGTGTTCTGATGATATAGTGTTAATAGGAGAAAATAGGGAAAAAATTAATCAAAGGCTAGAAGTTTGGAAATCAGCTCTTGAAAAAAGGGGTTTAAGAATAAGTAAAAGTAAGACAGAGTATACAGGGTGATTTTTTTATCATAACCCACTCAAATACTTACAGAATAATAATAATTTAAAACATTTTTTTTATTATTATCTTCAGTTACACATTATTCTTGAATTATTAACTATGTAATACTTTTTAAGTTCATCCCTTATGCCTGGTAAGGGTGTCAACTTTGTTTTTTTAAATGGTAACACATATTTTTAATTTAATAAAATGTTTGAGTTTTTAATTCAATAATAAATGGCATTTGAATTTTTAATAAAACTTAATTTGTTTATTAGATATAAACATTTAAAGTTTCAAATTTTTGAGTTAATATATAGGTATAATACACAAGGGATTACAAATACAGGTAGCTAATTGATTTTTTATGACATCGATATTAGCAGGTACACAGCATTGTTATTATCAATGATAGTAAGGTGCATTGTTGTGAGTTTATAAATGCACTAACTGACAATACAAAAAGTATATCTATTGGTCATAATTGATAATAAACAAACCGTGACTGTGATAGCGATATCATAAAAAACCAATTAGCTACCTGTATTTGTAATCCCTTGTGTATTATACCTATATATTAACTCAAAAATTTGAAACTTTAAATGTTTATATCTAATAAACAAATTAAGTTTTATTAAAAATTCAAATGCCATTTATTATTGAATTAAAAACTCAAACATTTTATGAACTTAAAAAGTATTACATAGTTAATAATTCAAGAATAATGTGTAACTAAAGATAGTAATAAAAAAAAAAATTATATTATTATTATTCTGTAAGTAATTGAGTGGGTTATGATAAAAAAATCACCCTGTATAGAGTACGAGTTTGACAAAGGAGAACACGTGGTAGGTGAAATGATGAGGTTCGTGAAAATAGGCGAGGACGTGATTGGAGAGGTAGAGAGTTTTAAGTATTTAGGGTCAGTTGTGCAAAGTATTGGTGGTGTATTCTACAAGAGTGTTTTGAAATCAACTATGATATATGGTTCAGAGTGTTAGGCGGTTGACAAGAAAGTAGATTAGAGAATGAGTGTAGCAGGGATGAGAATGCTTAGTTGGATGAGTGGAGTGACTAGAGAAGATAGAATAAGAAACAAGCATATAGGTGGGATATAGGTGTAGCATCAATCGTGGATAAAATGAGACAAAATAGACTTAGATGGTTCGGTCATGTTATGATGATAGAACAATCGGAAGCTGTAAGAACAGTTATAAAAACCCAGCACAGAGGGGTCGCGGCACAGTGGTGTCATGGCATAGTTGGATCAAGTATAATGATATCTGACAGTGATTAAAATCACTATAAAAAAAAAACGCTTCGATGCAAATGTTTAGATAGTGTTTAATTTTAAAACATTGGTGGATTATTCCAAAAGCTTCATGATCTGCTATTTCTTTATTAATATCCTGCTTAAGATAAAGTAAGTCGAATAAGAAAGGGATATAAATATTATTTCTCATAAAAAAATTGTGTTGATCCATACACTTTTCAATAAATTTTAGCATTATAAAGTTAAAAATATAAAAAAGAATTGTTTTAAAAAAATCGTATTTTTTTATTAATTTTGATGACTGTTTTCACCATGAAGACAAAATAACTTCCGAATTTTTTTTTTTTTCATAATTAAGTACATAACATTAGCTTTAATTTAAGATACAGGGTACGTTCCATAAGTAATTCGTCGCATTTTTTTAAAAGAAATTTATTGAACAAAATGGTACAATTACTTAATATTCTTCAAAGTACTATCCTTCAGCATTAATACACTTAATCCAGCGAGATTTCCATGTAGCGTACGCCCCCTGCCACTCCTCAACCGGGATGCTGTCAAGAATCCTCGTCGTGGTAGATTGGACGTCCTCTATCGTAGAAAAACGGGTTCCTTTCAAGTCTTTTTTCATTCGGGGGAATAAAAAAAAGTCACAGGGGGACAGATCGGGACTGTAAGGAGGCTGGGGCACTGTTGCGACACCGATCCTGGCCAGGTAGCTGGTGACAACGAACGAGGTGTGAGAAGGCGCGTTGTCGTGATGCAGCCGCCAGTTCTTGCTGATCTCCTTTCGGACGCGCGTCACTCGGTTGTTCAGTCGAATAAGCACTTCTTTGTAAAACTGACCGGTTACAGTCTGTCCAGCTGGCACAAACTCCTTATGCACTACCCCCCTTTTGTCGAAGAATACAATCAACATCCATTTTATCCGCGACTTGCTCATCCTGGCCTTCTTCGGACGCGACGACTCGTCGGTGTGCCACTCCGAACTTTGGCGCTTGGTCTCAGGATCATATTCGAAAACCCAAGTTTCGTCTCCCGTAATGACGTTATCGAGAAAACTGGGATCAACGTCAGTGAGATCGTTGAGTTCTTGACACAACAGCACACGATTTTGCTTCTGATCGTCAGTCAAAATCTTCGGTACGAGTTTCGCGCAAACCTTGCGCATTTGAAAATCTCGCGTAACAATGCGGTAAACGGAGGTTTTAGGAATATCTAATGCGTCTGCCAACATTTGCAAACTCATTCGGCGATCAGTGTTCAGTAATTTTCGCACACGAGCGGCATTTTCGTCACAGCGCGACGATGACGGGAGTCTTTCGCGGTGTTCGTCGGCGACCTCTTCCCGACCTTCTGTAAACTTCTTGTGCCACCGGTTCGACTGCGATCTTGACAGGCAAGCATCCCCGTAAGCCTCCGCAAGCATTCCGTAAGTCTCGAGCGGCGTCTTCTTCAGTTTCACACAAAACTTTATCGCGTATCTTTGTTCTAAACTTTTCTCCATCGTAACCACGACGAGGCGCTCGCGCAGAGCGTCACTAAAACGCACGTCCTACAGCTCCAAGGTCACAGAGCGAACTGCTCTTGGCGGCGATGCGTAGCTAACTTCCAACTCCATCGACTCCCGCTTAGAGCAAGTGGATCGGACGAATAGTCGCTTCAGAAAAAAATGCGACGCATTACTTATGGAACATACACTGTATATATAAAAGTGTCAGACTTTCCGGAACACTTTGAAAAGTTAAGTTGAAAAAGTTAATTTTTTGTGAAAAAGTTGTCATTTTAAATCCCCCTCTGTAGGCAGGTTAAGGGTTCCACTTGTTAGGGGCTTGTTTAATTGTTGAGGATCTTGGTTAAAACCAAGAATCGGAAGCTANAGTTGAGGATCTTGGTCAAAACCAAGAATCGGAAGCTACCCGACGTCTGCCCAAATATCGTCCCTATCTCCTTAAATGAGTTTTAATTGCCCGAAGGAGACACAGGCAATCGTGTACCTTAGTTACAGGGGATAGATTATTAAATAAAATTAGACTATTGTATTATATTTCAACGACAAAGTAAAGTTATATTTTAGATGTTCAGTAAATATACGTTATATGTAATGTACAATACGTCTGACCTGAATCCTAGTACAGTTGGTTAGTAGGTATATCCAAGTGAGACGGAGTTGGTTAGCTATGATGACAATTGGCGATAGACGAGTCGTTGAATAAAACAAGTTAAGTTATAAATAATATAAATAAGACGTAAGTAATAATATTGAAAACTATGTCTATAACGGCCACTCAAACACAACTGCCCTTTGTTAGTTCGACGTCAGTAGCTCCGGGCTACAGACGAGTAGAATTATCACATCAGCATCTCCATCTATGCTAATTAATATGTATTATGAATTAAATAAATAGAAATAAAACGTGTGTAATATAAGTGGTAAGAACATAGTAATAAATGTTCTTACACACTCTTTACCTCGTTTAGATCTTTAAATGTTAATATCTCAAAAACTAATCATCGAACATTCGAAAGTGTATTAAGTCCTTTTTCCATCTAATATTATAAATATTTATGCATTCCCATTTACCTATCAAAAGTTATCTTTAAAAATTACCCTTAGAAATAATTTTAAATATACATAATATTTAACAAAGTTTATACAAATAATTTAAATTATCTTAAGTATATTTTTTCAAAAAAACATGTATTAACAAAAATTAGGGTAGTATTCTAAATAATTAGCACCATAAATTCAATAGATTATGTAAATATAACACCTAAAGTAATAATTTCGAAAACTTCTAAGTATAAATTAGTATTTATTTATTTATTTAATAGATGGATACAGAAAAATATTTGTACAAGGTAATTCATTAATGATTAAAAGCTATGAACATGACAAATCATTTAACATTGATTGGATTCAAGATGAAACTGCGACAGGATGTATATCAATGACGTATTTCAAAGTAATATCTAGATATGACTCATCAGCAATCTGGCTTTTAAGAATATATGGGGATTATGAATTATTAGAAGAATATAAGCTAGAAGACACAGTGAGATAAAAATCATACATTATTTACCATACAAATTGTGATTCCTGCTCATTTAAATTAATATTTCAATTTTTTGAAAAAAAAAAAATCTCAGATCATAAGCAAAAAATAATAATTACTTTGTCTCTCCCTGAAAGTTATCTTATGGACACTCTTGTGTTAGTTAAATATTTTTGTGTAAAACTAAATGGATACAATTTTAAAGTGGGTAAAACTATATTCTTGGTACTAATTGAAATATGTAGGATACTACTGAATAAAGAAAATTATATTATATTTTATACTTTTCTATGTAAATAACTATTTTTAATTAAATATTCAGAAAGAATGGTTAACGATAAAAGTATTAATTGTCCAAATTAATACAGCAATTGTTCACCAAAATATTATAACTGTATTAGCTTTTAAATAGTTAAGTNCCAAAATATTATAACTGTATTGGCTTTTAAATGGTTAAGAAAATTTAAGTGATCACTTTACTGAGAGGTTTTAATTTTTATTAAATACTGCTTGGTACCATTAAAATTATTCTAAATTATTTTTTTGGACAGATTATCATCTAAAATATTTCCTATTTTTTATCGTTCTTGGCGGTTCATGTATATATTGTTTATAACTAATTCATCTAATATTAACCGAACTATTTTTTTAGGATAATGAATTTAAAACATTGATAATGAAATTTAATAGATCATTTGAAAAAAATAAAAAGTATTATTTAACTATTAACAAATATAATTACGATGATTATTCAGTATTTGGCCTAAAACGAATAGCTCAATGTACAGATTCTGGTAGTAAGTATATAATGTTACTTATATTCGGGAACTTATATAAATTATAAATAATTTAATCGTTGATTTTACATCAAATAACCAATTCATTTATTTTTTGTTTAATTAGAAGTAGAAGATGTTTATGAAATAAACAATACAGAAAAGGTTAGCCTAACTCCTACAATGTATATATATCCAAGTAAATAAAATAACAAAATTTTAATTTCTAATCAATGACTCTTTTATAAATTTCTTTTTCGGAGTAGTATTTTATGTTAAATTTTAAATAGGTAAAACTCAGATAATGACTGCGAATACCAATTCATCTATAGGTATTTATATTGATAACTATTTAAAATTATTCAAAAACAATTAACCTATTTAATTTTGTTTACAGAATGCAGTAAAAATAAATATGGAGCTGATTGTTCTGCCAGGTGTTCACAAAAGAAGACTTTTTGTAAGAATATGTTGTTTTGCACATATAGTTATGGATGTTCCTGTGCAGCTGGATACACTGGACCTTTATGCAATCAAGGTTTGTATATAATTTGAAGCATTTTTCATATTTAAAAACATGAAAACATTGAAAAATCGTATAGAATGTCCTGNCTAAAATTATTGAAAAATCTTATAGAATGTTCTAAAGGAACTTACGGTCGCAGATGTCAAAAAATATGTTCCGAAAATTGTAAAACTCACTGCGATAATATCTTAGGAACTTGTAAAGGAGGATGTAAAAATAATTTCATTTTACCATATTGTATTGAAAGTAATTAACAATTTTAATTACATTATGAAGTTTTGCAATTTATTATTTATAAAAATTTTGTTTTCATTATTACAGAATATCCAGTTCTAATCGAACCACCTAAATTGGAATTTTCAGATTTTCATTCAATAAATTTAATTTTAAATTTAACAAATGAAAATATATTTGGAAGCAAAAGTAATATTCCATCATTTTATCAGATTGTTTACAAGGTAATAAATTAATTTTATGGTAAATTTAAAGCAAACAAATTGTTTTCAAAAATANTATGGTAAATTTAAAGCAAAAAAATTGTTTTCAAAAATAATTATAAAAATTAAATATTTTATAATGCATTTATTATTGGCAATTAGAGATGATACAAACCGTCAAAATGTTGATCTAAATTAGTTTAGTTCGAGTTTGCCTAATATCTTAAATTTGTTTTGATAAGAATCGACATTTCTTCGAACTTTCCTTTTACCATTTATAATTATTGATCAAATTATAATTATAGTTAATCATAAGTTACGGTTAAATGTAAATAAGCNACCATTTATAATTATTGATCTAATTATAATTAGAGTTAATCATAAATTACGATAATAATTTATAATTTTTTATATTAGCCAACTTCAAGTGAATTAGATTTTCAGTATTTACCAATAACAGATATAGATGAAGAAGCTTTTTTTCTTAAAAACAAAATAAGCAATTTAGAAGCAGGAACAATGTATACGGTTGGTGTAATATTGATTACAAAAGACGGAAACTCAAATAAAGATGATATAAACACTGCTAACTATTTCACACAATGCTTTAGTAAGTATTTATACGATAAACCTCTAACATGTTACAATATCTATATTTGTATATATGTTTATTTATTTATTTCAATAAGAAAAAAAATACAGTAATAACACCCAATAGATTAAAAAGTTCAGTCGAAATCCTTAAATATTAATTAAAATATAAATTATACACATTATGAAATACCAAGAACAGTGGGAACGTAGCATAGTTGGTTCAATTATAGATGATATCTGGCATTGATTAAAATCACTAAAATAAAATACGCTTCGATGCAAATCTGTGGACAGTGTTTGATTTTTATAAGAAATTATTGAATTATTCAAAAATCAACAAGAAATTCTATTTCCTTATATATATTCTAATTATAAGTTTTATGATTTAGAAGCTAGTTAAATATGTATTTTGACTTTAAAAGAAATAATGTTGATACATTAATAAGGTATATAGGATGAATTTAAAAAATTATTCTAATTGATAAATCAAGAAACATATGAAACTAAAAAATACCATAAAGGATTTTCTTAACATAGCTAATATTAAAAGAATCATTATGTATTCAATAACTTTTTATAATTTTTTCGTAAAATTTATAATACTAAATTATTCAATATAAATTTCATACTAAGTTTAATTACTATAACAAGTAATTATTCATGCATTAAACTTATAAATCATTCAATGTAAATTTCATTCAAATAGCATTTATGAAAATCAGCGGCCCCATCACTGTAGCATCCCCTTTATAGGGCATTTTAAATAAAAAAAAAATATTTCAGATAAAAGAATATGTGTTTACCAAGTACACAAAACAATTGTATGGATACATACATTTTCAAAAAGTCATAACAATATCAAGTTGAAAATATAAAATCGAATAGTTTAACATAAAAATAGCATATTTTTTAAATATGGTAGCCTTTTGCACATAGAAATCATGGGGGCAATTTTTTTTTTTAACTTAGAGTACGCA
This sequence comes from Daktulosphaira vitifoliae, assembly GCF_025091365.1. Classification (NCBI taxonomy): domain Eukaryota; kingdom Metazoa; phylum Arthropoda; class Insecta; order Hemiptera; family Phylloxeridae; genus Daktulosphaira; species Daktulosphaira vitifoliae. The sequence goes on along the minus strand of NW_026099572.1, from coordinate 48,220,963 downwards.
ACATATATTTTAATTAAAAATATTTTTGAAATATTTCCGGAGCATTTTGAAAAGTTTATAAAGTTGAATTTTTATGTAAATGTTGCTATTAATCCCCACTGTGTTAAAGGGTCAGATATTCAATAATATACCAAATGAATAGGAAATACCTAAAGGTTATGATTTTAAAAAAAATGATTTTGTTTCCTTCAGATTTAAAAAATTTTAAAAAATGTCGAAATTTACCGATTTTAAAAATAAACCTTTTTGGGGATATTTCTTCCATGTACAGGGAACGAGAGTGTTTAAGGATAATGACTGCAACTAGATATGATTTATGATTTTTTGACGTATGGCTGAAAAAAATCGGTCCGCTGAGAGCTGAGAAAAAATGGCGACAGATATTAAAAAAATTTAAATAAATTAACATATTATAATAAAATTAATACCTTCTCAGCTTCGCATCGAAGATAAAAGTTACAAACAATTTTGTTCTTATAATTATTTTATTTTAAACCATTCATTTTTTAAAATTGATTAAAGATTTAGATTCAAANTTAAAATTGGTTAAAGATTTAGATTCAATGTAAAAATAATAATTAATTTGGTGTTCATATAACTGGAGGAAACAATAATCTGTTTTAATGGCCCATAATTTATTACTTGGGTAGTTATCAAAAAAATTTTCAACACTGGTTGTTCAACAATATATGATAGTAAACTTGTTTTTACCTGAAGGCATGAATAAAAAATTATTTAACTACAAATTATTGTATAGATTTTTACAATATTTTTCTTTACAAAAATTTTTAATTTTCAATAATTTCTGAGACCATGAGTATCCTTATTTATTCCCCCTATGCATACACANATAATTTCTGAGACCATGAGTATGCTTATTGATTCCCCTGTGTATGCATTGGTAATACTAAGTAGAGTTATATTTTGCATAGTTTATATTTTGTCATTCCAAGACTTTCCAACTCAGCCCAATAATTTGATGTTATGTTACATAACAAAACTTTCAATTTACTGAACCAATATTCGTATTTAGATAATTTTCATGGAGAAAATCAAATTTAGTTTTAATAGAGGTATTCAACGATTTTAGAAATTTACTAATGTCTTTTAAGAAAGCTCACGGCGCTGAGAAGTGATATTGTTCAAAGAAGTATTAAATGGCTGGTTATTTTTAATCGGTGTACCAGAATTATTTTTTGATAAACTCATTTTAAATAATTATAAAAAAATAATAAAAATATTTGTATATTTTATGACACTCAAATATTATTACTCAATATTTCGAATACACTTCTATCCAGAACAAATGCTATCAGCGTGTTTATAAAAATTACGTTAAATTTTATTTTAAGAAAATCTTTTAAATGTATTTTAGATCCAAAAAAAATTAACTACGGAATGAAACTTACTCCAGGAACCGACAATATCACCGTTACTTGGGAAAAAGTAAAACATAACATATTAACTATATTAATATATTAATTTATATTTAATCGATATTTTAGTTGAGAAAAAATGATGTCAACGAGTGCAATATCACATCATTTATTTTAAAATTAATGTCTAATTTAACACGGAACGAAAATTCGGTATTTCAAGAGGAGATACTAATTAAGGATAATGAACACGTTTTTAATAATTTAATACCATCTCATACATATGCTGTACAATTAATAGGACAAACGATTTTGGGTACAATAAATGTTTCAGATGTAAAATATGCGACTACAGAAACTTTTGGTAAGATTATCAAAGTATATAAAACTTTTTATCAAAATACAATAACTTCAATAGGTCAATTAATATTTTTAACAGAATTGATTGATATTGAAGACATTTCAGTGTTGTTCGGTCAAAACTCTGAGAGTTCCTTACTTTTATCGTGGAAACTAGGCGAACTAATAAATTCAGAAATAAGTTATAAAATTAAATACAAGGTTAATTGAACAAAGCATATTTTCCTTTATTTTCTAATCTAACACTCTGTTATAAATTTATTACAATTTTAGGTAAATCGGCATTTCAGTTGTTCATATAATATTATAAACAATGACTGGAAAGAAATTATAGTACACAATGTTACTGAATACTATTTGTTCGGTCTTATACCAAATTCCCAATACATCATCAAAGTGGAGCCTATTACAAATGGTTATAATTATAGTGAAAATGAAAACATTATATACGCGATGACTGCGCCATCAAGTGAATACTGACATTTTTATATAAATATATAATACTGAATTATTAATTTGTGTTTTTTTAGCACCACGAACTTCTCCTGTGTTAGACAATAATGGTACATTTTATGTGAGTAACCAAACGGCAACAATAAAATGGCTAGTAGATAAAAAGCAATGTGTCAAGTTGAATGGTTTTCAAACAGGCTTTTATTACAAATTAAAGGTATTAAATCAAATTTCAAAAAATCATTTTAAATTATTAATTTCTGAATAGCATTTACATACAAAATATATTTTAAAGGCACATTTCCGAATAAAGTAAAATATATAGACTAGATAACGAGGAAAATACGTATATGAACAAAACGCATAGTTGTTTTCTCTATAATCTAATTCTGTTAATAATTTTAACAATCATTTTATTTTTGACGTTGATTCCCGTATCTAGGATATAGATTTTTTCCATCACGTCTAGTATTTGAGATAATTAAACAATAATTAAACAATTAAATAATTATATAATGTGAAAAATAATTTTTTTTTAAACTTTAATAATTTAATATGTTGATGCTAAAAATAGTTGCACAAAATTTAAATTTTATATGTTAAATAAAACTATTTTTATAAATATTTAAATTTGATTTTGATCGGAATTTTTCAGAATAAAAGCTAATGAAAATGTAATCATGATAAAAATATACGTAAAATTAAAAAAACTCGGAAAATTTACAGTTTTATTTTTATAAAAAAATTGTTTATATGGTTATTTGTGAGCTTTTAAAAAGTACTTAACAACTTTATGTAGTTTTGATACTGATAAGTGTTGAAAATTCCACTCTGTTAATATTCAATTTTACTTATGACAATTATTTCACAATTTAGTTGGTTTTTTTACTTCTAAGTCGAGTATCCTATAGTAATTTACAAAATATTTGTGACTTATTCTTTTCAATTAGTCGAGTAACTTATAATTAAGTGCTACAAACCAAATCAAAAGTTTTAATTTTTAGGATCCACTCTAACTCAAATGTCTTATAACAGGATTCGGATAAAAAATTTTTTTTCATTTGACGTTTAAATATGTTGTAATGTTATATTAAAAACGAGTTTAACGTAACTTGACATTTTTAATGCACTTCGACATAATTATAAATGATTTATTTTGGGTTTTATTTCCATATGTAATTTTTCAAAACAATTGTAATAAACATTTCAATTTTATATATAACATATTATTATTAAATATTAATATAACTAACTTTTGTCGATCATATTTTTACTTCAGAATTTAGCACAAGACACTATTATAGAAAATGACACTGACGATACTTCAATAGAATTTAACAATTTAATGCCGAATACATCATATGTTCTAGAAGTTTATATAAAAACGAAAAAAGGATATAATGAAAACTTTATGTTAAAAGTACCGTTTCAAACAAAATCGAAGTGTAAGATGATTTTAAAGAATATTATATAAATTAAGTTAAATATAAAAGCAATACACATTGAATTTTTTGATGCGTTAAAACATCATGACGTAAAATAGTTATTTGGATATTTGATGAAAGTAAATAAATAATGTATGTACTTTCTAAGCCAATGGCTTAAGTAGAGAGAAAAATTTTTATTTAAATTATTTTATTTTACCATTTCTGTACAAGCTAAATATATAGTACATATCGAAATTGAGTGCAAAGATTACTTACCACATAACTTTTGAATTGTTTTTTTAATTAAAGATAGAGTTTATATTTATTTTTAATGAATTTACTTAAATAACTCGAATTATTTAAAATTTTTAGTTTTACCTGCAATAGAAAATTTATCAGTTTACAAAAAAAATTCAAAAACGAAAACTATAGGTTTGAGATGGAGTTACGATAACGAGTCTGATATAAATGGTTTTATAATTCATTTAATTGCTTCTAATTATAAAGTTAATTCCAAACAAATGACAATCGAAGTTCCATCGAGATGTACTGCATGGCCAGATATGTATTGTGAAACTATAGATAATTTAACACCAAGCACTCAGTACACTATTAAAGTAATTTTCAAACTATTGTCTATTAACTATAATATAGTTACTATATGATAAACTAATAATATGATTTTTTATAACCAAAGATAAAAGCCAAATCTTTAGATTATCCTAATGGTGGATTAGTGGCATCTGAAGATTTTAATACTGTCGACGGAAGTAAGAATAAAAATATTAAATTTTAAAGTTCTAACCAATTGAGTTACTTATAAAAAAAATTGATCATAATATACAGGATGGCCCACCACTCACTGACAACTTAAATAACTTTTGATCCAGTTAATATTTTTAGCTAATTTTTTTTTTAAATAATAGTTAAACGATAGGTCTATAGCTATATCTCAATAATTAATTTTTTTACATTTTATTAAAAATNGAAATTATGTTATGCTCGCAAACTCGCGGAGTCTTGTTTTGACATTCTCATAAACACATTTAATGTTCTATTTAAATAAAGAATGCATACATTTTTAAATATATTTTCAAAACTATACAGGATGGCCCACCACTCACTGACAACTTAAATACTTTTGATCCAGTTAATATTTTTAGCTGATTTTTTTTTAAATAATAGTTATACGTTAGGTCTATAGCTATATCTCAATAATTAATTTTTTTACATTTTATTAAAAATATTAATTATTTTTAAATTTTAAATAAAATGTAAAAAAAAAATCTAAGATAGCTATTTTGTAGAGTAGAATTTCAGAAAAATTTTAGTAAAAAAATATCTTATTAATATTCAATAGTAAATATTCTGTAGCGTTTTAAAGTTTATGAAAATTTGAATTTTCATATATTATTTTACGGTATTAAACATTGAAATACGTATTAAAGAAAAGGACAGAAGAAAACGCTATCTTTTCGTTTAAAATTTAAAAATAATTAATATTTTTAATAAAATGTAAAAAAATTAATTATTGAGATATAGCTATAGACCTAACGTATAACTATTATTTAAAAAAAAATCAGCTAAAAATATTAACTGGATCAAAAGTATTTAAGTTGTCAGTGAGTGGTGGGCCATCCTGTATAGTTTTGAAAATATATTTAAAAATGTATGCATTCTTTATTTAAATAGAACATTAAATGTGTTTATGAGAATGTCAAAACAAGACTCCGCGAGTTTGCGAGCATAACATAATTTCAGCAACCCATCATTTTCATATATGTGTCGGCCAAAATTTTCTGTTGAAACTAATTCTTTGGAATTGGCTAAATTATAATTTCGATAGTTTTATGCACAAAAAGTTATTTTTAAATTAATTATACGTGCAAGCGTAGTATAATTTTATAGTAAACTTTTTTCATTGATATTTGCTAGCATATGTTATTTTGTAGCTATTGAGTTTCTATAATATTTTATTTTTTCAGCTCCAGATGAACCTGGAAATTTGACCATTACTTATGTCGGTNTCCAGATGAACCTGGAAATTTGACGATTACTTATGTCGGCACCAACAACATTTCCCTAGAATGGAACATCCCTTGGATGTTTAACGGTGCACTTAATTCGTTTATAATAAACGCAGAAGAAGTTTCTGCAATAGATATTGATTCATGTTGTACTAGTTATCCGCCTATTGAACTATTAGTTACCGAAGAAAAGCCGACTTATACTTATAAGGTACGCAGAATAAAAAACATATCAAATCGAATTAAAGATTCTCGATAAAATAAAATTCTATAATATATTAAATAATGTACATTTTTAGCTAGGTAACTTAAAGCCTGGTTCAACTTATGCAATCGGTGTGCTGTCAAAAACTTCATGGTATAGTCAAGTTAAAAGAATTCACGTTACAACACTGATTGATTAAAAATATCGAGTCATTTACCAAGTGTTCATGATAATTTAATTTAGAATTAATATCTCGTTTTTAATAGAAACGTGACTTATCATATTAATTTTTTGTACTTATAATAGACAAAATAAAAGTTTATTATATTTATTTATTAATATCAAGTATAATGATAATTATTATGCATAATATAACTATAAATATTTTATTATTCATATTATTTATGTTTACTATAATTTTCAAACATTTAGAAAAATTAAATAACAATTGAAAATTTCAATGAAATAAAAACTGAATTATGAAATTTAGCATATCCCACAATATTCTGCGAATCCTAAAACCTTATACTGAAAATTTTTCGTCACTCTCTAGTTCTAAAACTTTTTACAGCTTAGAACTATAATGATACAATAAAATTTTATATTTTTTATTTTGTTAAAAAATATAAAATTAAAAAAACAAATACTAGAACTGTTTAAATAAAATTAATGATAACCATATTATAGAGTAAATTATAAAAAATAATTTAGAATATTCTATTTAATGTTTTGTAATTAAAATTCTAGAGTATTTAAAATTCGTAAAAAATTGAAATTTGTCGCATTTATTATACGGTATCAAATGGTAGCCTTTGTTCATGAGAGAAGTAAAAAAGTAAAATAATCTTTATATACAAATTATTAGTTATAGGTATAAATTTTTTTCCATGATAATTATCCTATCTCGAATGTTAATTTTATATAATATTTAATACTATTAGATTGAAACTTGTATAATCGCTAAAGATTTGATGTTATTTGATTAATAATTGATAACTATTTTCGTGTAATTTTTAAAAGACTTATTCTTATATTATAAGGTTATACTACTAATGATAAAATGATTATTAAAAATAATAAAAATTGATATATAATAGGTTATTATTTTGTTAATAAAACATGTACTTTTTTATTCTAATGTGATAAAAAATAGTATCTTAAGTTTTATGAAATCAAATTATATAGTAATAAACAAAAATATAAAGGGGGTGTAGGGAAAATAGTCTGTGTAGTAAATATGAGTATTTTAAATAAAAAGTGAGTTAAGGATGAAGTGGTATCTCGGGGTCGAACTATGTTGAGTTATAAAATAATAAAATATTCCTATCCAACTTATTCTTATTCTTATTCTTGTTTATTACATGAATTTTTAAGAAGTAAAGCATGCAAATAAATATTCGCACTTACCTTTATTTTCTTTAATAGTTGATTGAGTTAATTTTATGGTGATTTTTCGTTTCAGTGTTAAGAATTGTTTGGCCGACCCCAAGTAGTTGGGATTGAGACGAGGAAGAAAAAGAGGCGACCTTATAAACAATAAGACCTTATTAAGGTCTTGCGTTTATTTCGATTAATTAGTTTTTGTGTGCATATTAGATTTAAAAAAAAAGATTCTCTACAATGGGACCTGCGTCTATTATGATTTGTTACTTTTTTTTATACTTTTTAAACTCTTTTTATATTACACTATGTTTTTACTAATAATATTTTCAATGAATTTCCTATAGTCGATATCGATATTCTTAAAATTTACTTTGAACTTGTCAAAATATAATTATAAGAATATGTCTATCTATATTAAAAATATAATTAACAAGACTGTGTTACCCCAGCGTTTCTCAGCATAATACCTTGGCTGGCGCAGATACAGTTGATCTCGTTAATATATATTAAATATTATTTTAATACACGTTTAACTATCTTTTACGCCAACTATACACGTTATCTAAAGATAATTGGCATAGTCTTATGACTATCTATTGATAGTCCTTTATGGCTAGCGAGTAAACACACGCAGAGGATATTTCCAATGTGTAGTTTCTAACCTTACGAACTATATATCTTATAATGAACTGTATCCGAACTACTAGTCCTAGAAATGGCTTGTCGACGGATATAGCGCACTTCAAAAATATTTTTTTATAAATTTAGTAATACTCTTTACCTAAACTGCCTACACGTTACCCGAAGGTAATTGGCATAGTCCTTTATGACTAGCGAGTAAACAGGCAGAGGATATCACTACTTAGACAATTATATATGCCTGCTAAAGTAAGTTGGCGATCTCTATTGAAATTCCTGAGATGTTGGATAATTATTTGTGATTGGTTAATTATGATAGAAACCCTGACGTGGGCGTAGTTAATGAATTTTAGGGGACTGGTTTGAATCATATGTTCATAAATGGTTATTTTGATTACCCTAAAAAGGAAACATTACTTAGATGAAATTTTGCTTTATTCATATATATATGATATTTAGTACATGTGTTAATAATTATACTACAAGATGCGCCCAAATACTTTTATGCACATGCCCTCATGTGCACATTATATGAACATACTTAAACTAATTCAAATAAATGTTACATTAAATATAAAGTTTACAAGTAATTTTCCTTTTTTTTATATAGTTTTTGTTAAATCTTAGTAATTTAGAAATTAAATGAAAATAATTGTTATATATTATAATAGTAGGTATTAAAATAAAGTAATTAAATATTTTATAAATGGTAAATAATAAGATAATAAAAGTATGATTTAATAAGTTTAAGCTAATGTAATATTTAAAATATAGTATAAAATAATAAAATGATAAGTATAAGTGAATGATAAAAATGTTATGAATTTAGTAAAAAAATAATTAAATATGATAAAAATTTTTATTCTTTTATTTTGTTTTATTTTTCATAGTATAATAAATAGAAATGATGACAAAGAATTAAAATAAATAAAACATCTAAAAATTAAACATGTTATTAAAAAAATTGAAGTCATGAAATTAAAGATTTTATTTCTTGAATTTATAATGTTTTTGCAAAACGAATTAGATTTTTTTTGTTTTAGAAATAAATAATTACATAAATAAAATGTACAATTTTAGCAATAATATTATAATCTCTTGCTTTTTAACATGGTGTAAAGATATCAGAAAATATTATTTAATATTTAATATCACAGCTATAATAAATAGACAAATTTTTACAATGAATAAAAATAAAAAAAATGCATAATGATAGAAGTAAAATTTTGTTTATGAACTGAGATCAATACACTAATTTATTTACATATTACTTAAAGTTTCATTATAAATCCCTTAAAATACGTCGTAAGCTAATTAAAATAAATTTACATAATTATATGTTTAAAATTTTAAAATACNATCCCTTAAAATACGTCGTAAGCTAATTAAAATAAATTTACATAATTATATGTTTAAAATTTTAAAATACACATTATTATTTTTTCTTTTTTTTTGAAATTTAGTACATTTAAAAAAAATAAATTAAAGCTAATTCTAAATAAACAAGATTTAAAATTTTTGGTGTAATTATTATAAAAACACATTTTTTTAGGTATTAAAATATACATAAAATAATGTTTTATGTTCTAGTTTAAGAACAAAGGAACTTTTTTTGGATATTAAATTTGTTATACACAGATAGGAAATGGAATAGCAAAAAATAATTTTTTTCTTTGAGTTTTTACATAAACCAGTAGTATTTTGGATTAAATTCCTAATATTACACAATTCTTAAATAATGATTTTATTAAAGTTAATGAAAATATTCTTCTTTCATTATTTAATAAATAATAAGACAAGATTTTTAGGTTATTTAGGAGACTTTATTTATATTTTGTATAAAAATAATTAATTTAAAAGCGGACAAAATCCCGAATAACCGAAAAACCGCATCTACAAATAAAAGGAAAACCAAATAAGACAAAAAAGTAATCCGATAACTGGTATTGGCGGTTAGTACTGGTATAATAATCCAGCCCCTCCAAATACTATTTCAGTATTAACACTGCATTACGCTTGGGAATTTGTACAAATAAAAGCCAGATAATTTTGGTACAACTGATAAATAATTGTATAAATGGGGTAAGCTTATAAATTTGTATAAACTCCAAATGCATTCTATTAAAAATTTATATTTCAGTATAAATAATAAATATTTTTGAAAATTTACAACACATGGTCATTGTAGATACAATATATACAATATAAATTAAGTAAACTCATTTATTTTAAAAAGAGATACTTGTTAAATGATATGCATCTATGATTTTAAATTAATTTTATAAATTACTTAATAAATTATGTGAATAATTAACTTTAAAATTTAGATTTGTTTTAGTTCGTGTGTTCTTCAAATAAATGCAATATTCTTGTTTCGTAACAGGTCATACCAGTTTCGGAAGGATCCGATGGGTTTTTGCCTTTTGCCAACAATTTTTTATATGACACTATTAACGAAACGAAAAACATTGACTTACTAAGCGTTGTGCCAATATTAAAGCTTTCGAATATTCGCATATCAAAATGCCAATATCAGCTATTTCATTACGCTCTGTAAACATTTATGTATATATATATATATAGTTATCAGTTAAGACGAATGAGCTATTAACACATTTTCTTTGATATAATATTTTACAAAATTCACTCACATTGTCAGTCATTATTGTTACTACTACTAAACTACTACTATTACTATTAAATTATACTACAATATGAATTTATACACGTACTTAAAATGAATTAAAAATAACCTATGGTTGTTAATTTTTGAAAATTTTACTATGTTGAAATTAATTTAATTTATTACTTACTCATCTAAAATTAATAAATATGATAAATATTTGAGACTGTTTTTATCATATAATAAAAGTGATCATTAATATTAAATATAACACCATCAAACAGTCCACTCATCACTATTAATAACTTCATCTATATAGCTGAGTTTATATTATTTTTAAATGTTATTTATTATTTGTTTTTATTGAGTTTAATTATTTTGTTTTATGTCGCTTCGTCGGCCATTGGTATTTAAGAGCCCCCCGTTACCGCTTACATTTAAGATACTCTTTGAAGAACTTCTAATATAAGTGGTTATTTGTTATTTAATTATTGTCTATTCTCGTTACTTATTGGATGTACAGTTAACCGTCATCCCCAGGTGACCCATTTCCGGTTCAATAATAGCGATTTAAACAGGCATAAGGTATTACGGCATTCCATTGCGGTGCACAATTAGCCGTTTTACGGTCTAGCTGCCTCGTACAAAATAGTCATGTCAAAAAATAATGTTTTTTAAATGTATGAAATGTGGATAACTTTAATAATAATTGTTTTTGCTATCCAAACACTNGAGGTATTATTTATCCAGAAAATTCCACAGAACTATTATTAGAACTAGTTCAAGTTTTTACATTCTAGAATGTACTTCATCTACATAAAATTCAAACAATATAGTTGAATGATAACATTCAATAGGTATGAATTGGCTTTATATCAAGTAGCAAATAACTGAAAAAACAAAAGCAACAAGAGAACTTGTAGAGGAGTCTAGGAAACGCGAAGAAAAGTCTGCGCTTTTGACAGATTTCTTTAATAAAAAGGTCGAAATAATTGGAAACGTGTTATTTTTTTTATTTAATGATATTATTTCAGTTATACAATATACTTTATACTTCCCTTTATTTTACAATATATATTTTTACACATTTATAAAAATTGAGAATATTTTCGTATTTATAATATTTTACAAATTATTCACAAAAAATAAAATATTTGTTATTTGAATTAATTGTTTTATTGATTTTACAATTAATAGTCAATGTTTGGCCGACCCAAATAGTTGGGATTAAGGATAAGAGGAAGAGTTAATTGGTCAATGTTATAAAAAAAATTACTGAAACATTATCTGAATCATTTTTTATTAATTGTAATATTTTAAAAGTTATTCGTAAAAACATTTGCGTCTCTATTTAGGTTTTTAACCCAGAAGAAATAAAAAATAAATCGTTTCACATCCTTGAATAATTGTCAATAAATAAAATTTATTACATAAATAAACGAGTATAAAAAGCAGAAGAGCAGAATTCTATTGGTGTCAAGAGTGGCGGTTCTTCGTGCACATACTTGACCAGTTTTTCATTTATTTGAACCGATGTCAATGCTTTATCAATAATTTCTTGTTTAACACTATCTAAGAATGTTAAAAACTCTTCGTTCATGCGATATCCTGTAAGTATTATTTCATTATTAGTACTTGGAATCTTACATTGTAGTAGCTTTATATAAAAATAAAATTATTATTAGTTAAATACTAAATATATATTTCAACTGATAATTAATAAATTTAATTAACAGTTAAAATTGAACATAATACAATAGCATAATATATTGTTGATAAATTAATGCAATATTTTAATTTCTCTATTATTATATTTTTAATAACCTCCATGTTCTCTGTATTGATTAATCCTTGCATCAAAGGTCTTTTCATGAAAAATTTTATAAGAACATGGTATAATATTATGTAAATCATAATGTTTAAAGCAATCATATAGTGTTTCACATGCTATTGTCCAATTTTTTCGAACTTTTTCTTCTATTTCTTCGTTAGTCTCTATCTACAACCCAATTTTATTAGGTAATTAGTAGTTTAATAAAATAATATAATATAAACCATTTTTATCTATTTTAATATATAAAATTTAAGAAATATCGAGAAAATTTAAGTCTTGTAATTGCTCTGACCTGTGGTACTGTAGTAGCAAATAAATGTGAGTAAAAAACTTGTACACAATTTATTGTATCATCCAACTCTTTGTTTTGTATTGATATTTCTGATGGTTTAGGAAAATAAATATTATAGATTTTAAAAGGCAAATTAGCCGGATGAAACTTATTTAGTAACATATTTTGTACCTCTTCATTTACGTACTTATCAAAATCTTCTATGAAACCATTGTCTGAAAAATAAAAACTAATAATAATAATATTTTATATTTCATAAATATAATAGTGAAATAAATGATTGAAAATTTAATTTAATTACATTGAAAGAAAATTAGTAATTTTTTCTAACCTAAATGCCATTATTACACAAAATAAAATATAATTTAATCACTATTTTATATAAATATTTTATTTACTATCACAATCTCTGCATCTTTCAAATAAACATTTTTTTTTAAAACATTCATATAATTTTTCTTTGGCATTTGTCAAATTGTTATCTGCAATAGTTCTAATGATTTCTAATGTTGACGATAAAAATACCTGTACAATCTAAATAAATATTTATTTTAGCTTTAAATGACATATTTTTATAGATATACACATATGATGCATAAATTATTACAAGTTTATTATTATATAATATTATTAATGAGTCTTAAAAATGTTAACTCTTATTAGTTTGAATTTTTTTAACATAACTATTAATTTAATTTACTTTTAGAATTCAGTTCTCCAACAATATTTAACTTTTTTCCAATGCGCGTTATTATTTTACGTAAAATTGTGTATCGCACGTTTTAGTATAGGAAAATGTCATATGTCCTTAAACTCAATTAATACATTAGAGCTGATCATTTATTTTTCTTTAATTTTAATTTTTTATGTAAATAATTAACACAAAGAAACCATATAAATATAGTTGCTAAAAACACTTATAAGTTTAGGTTTAATTTTTCCGAATAAAAAATAACATAACTTAATGTATTTAAAAAAGTGTTAAACTCAGAGTATTAAGTATTATCTATCCTACGATATAACAAATTTTATCAAAATACTCACAGGAAAAATCAACAATTGCAGTAGTATCTTCTTCATTTTTACTAATATAATCGAATAATAAATTTTAAATATTATTAATTATAAATTTAATGTAAATGTGATATTTTTATTCTAAGTTTCAATTTATAATATTAGATTTTTTAATTTTTAACTTAATATATTTTTATTTATTTTAATAAATAAATCCTTACGTAACTTAATAATTATAAATATAATGATTTTTCAAAATAATTTGTATTCCTATTTGCTTACTTATATTGCTACTTGAAGAATACGATTACTTGAAGCATATGCTTTTTTAATCAAACTAGTATTATGAATCAAAAGAAATATGTTCGTGTACTTATTTGATTGGATTGAATGAATGCAATAATATTATTTTAATAATGTATTTAATCAGTTGGTTTTCAAATAATTGTTGAAATGGAAGAAGAATAGAAATCGGGTATATCATTTACTTTTATTGTAGAAAACAGATATACTACATTGCTAAAAATGTTGAATATACCTAATAATAAAAATATTATAGCACAGGGCTATAATATTTTTGATGATCAATAGGTAGCGCTGGATTAATGTCGCAGTCTAGTACGTTTTCAGATGTTATAACAGTAGGAGATAAAGAAATATTACTTTTAGCGTTTCCTGAGAATTGAGTCGTGTTTGTGTGAGAATCGTAACACCATACATTAACATAAAACAATAATATATTATAAACACATACATATTATTACATATTATTACTGAGTTTTTATTTATACAATTATAATACAGTTAATGGAAAATAATAATGATATTGTTTTTTAGTGGGAATAATAGAAAATGTTATGTTATTCATAAGGAATGGTAGTACGAGTATAAGACATTTTTATATCCTTTGCAAATAAAATTCATCAACTAGTTTTTATTGTAATCGATTTTTAGTTTAAATTACAAATTTAAATATTGAAAATGAGTTTTGTATAGTCAAGCAATAAAATAACCGATTAGCACAATTTTTAAAAAAATTTTAGTAGGAAATAAATTCTATTAAAAAAAAATAATAATAATATAAAAATGAATTTATTAATACCTACATTTACGAGGAAAATTAAAGATTTTTTTTTATTCTCAAAAAACTTAAACATATGCCAATAATCAAAATATAATTTTTTTAAAAATATTACAAATTTTCAAGTTACCCGTTTTGCCGTACAATAAAAACAATAATATTGTTGCGGCGTGCTCTATTATATGAGTATTATTATGATTTTTTTCATTATTATTATATTGTGATAAGCGAACGATCGGTTTTACTCAGCGGAGAAAAGCCAGTCTCCTAATAAATGCCTCACTATTCACATATAGAAAAGTTCATTTTATTAATTCATAGTTAAGCGACCTAAGTAATATTATTCTCGTAAAAATTAAAATACAGTCCACAGTCGTAACAAATATATTATAAACTTAGTAATATATTATTACTAAGTTTAGTATACAATATTATATTTATACAATTATGATACAATCAATGGAAGATAATAATGATATTGTTGTGTAGTAGGAATAATAGGATAATAGGATATCTATTTTGTTTATAAGGAATGTTAGTCCGAGTATAAGAGGGTTTATTATGAAATTGAATTCTTCTATGAATTTGTTGATGATATGGAACGGTTGATCTTCGATGGTGTAATGAAATAAATAATAATTAACGATACTACGCATTAATTTATATTTTAAAAGATATTTTGTATAATGAAACATTAGGTATAAGCGTACGAAGAGTTTTTTATAATCACCTACTATTTTTCAAATCTGTAATGAAGCTCTTCGACTGTTAAAATGCTATTGATTTCTGTAAAATGATAATTGGTACTTTATAATGTTTAACGCATTGTAGAAAATTGATTTTGCGCTACATGTATTCACAATCATCAATCTTTATAGAACTTTTACAATTATAAAGAAAACCCATTAACATGGTTATCTCAAAAAATAATGTTTTTAAAAGTATAAAATGTAGATATTTTTAATAATAATTGTATTTGCCATCTAAATACCGTTATTACATTCTAGAGTGCACTTCATCTACATAAAATTCAAACAATATAGTTGAATGACAACATTCTCTAGGTATGAATTGATTTAATATCAAGTAAAAAAAAACTGAAAAAACAAAAGCAACAAGAGAACTCGTAGAGAAGTCTAGGAAATGCGAAGAAAAAATGGCACTTTTATAAGATTTCTCTAATGATGAGGTCCAAATAATTGAATTATATTATCGTTTTTGATGGAAAATAAATTTGCCGAATTTCAAGTTAAGCGTTGTCGAGGGAAACACAAGCGTGCCTAGCACAATACAGTAGACAACACTAGTTTACAAGTTCGCAAAATGGCGTCGTGCCCTTTATTAACCCAATTAAAGTATATGTTAAATACTTTACTTATTCAAATTTTTCAATGTTTTATTAGTAATGTAATTTTTTTCCTGTTTTTTGGAGCTTTATAAACAAGAGTCCTTTAATAAAATTTCCTAATACATTGTAATTCCAACAGGCTCTTGGTTCATAGTTCATAACTGAGTTTAATATTCTTTTATACATAAAATACTTTTTAGGTCTCTGGTAAATATATAATTTAACTTTATTTAAAGGATAGGCTTTGAAGAGAAACAATTGCCCGTGGTTTTTAATTAAATCTTTGTATCTCTCAATTTTATATATTTGATATTTCATTGTGTTATATCATCATCATACTTTTCACCTTGTTGAATAAATTTCGTCATTATATTAAATGCAGTATTATTATCTATTATACTTAAATTTGTGTCACAGTTTGTTTGTCTAATATGTATTAAACATTGGATGATCTTTTGTATATTTTTTTTATCATTTTTTAATATTTCCTCTATAATAGCTACCGGTGGTATTTCATAAACTTCTTTCAATAATAATTCTTTATTGACTAAGTTTTCTCCTTGCTTGTACCTATTGGGCACTAGATCAGGAACATTCTCATACATTCGTGTTTTGACGAGTGCTTCTAGTAAAACTATATCGATTTCCATGTGTAGGGAGTGTTTCAATTCATTTGAATCAGCATTATATCTTATAGTCATGATATTATTATATTTTAATTATTATGAATTAGGTTAAATCGAATAACTTCATATAAATGATAATTTTGGATAATACAACCTTATGTTTACTTACATTAGTTATATGTCCATATGGAATAGAAATGTATTTATATATATTTTATTTAATAATAGTTTGAATTTTAGATACTATAATTTCTTTAAATAATAATTAAACGATATTATTATTCACCAAACTTTAAATTTAATTTCTGAGCTAAACATTTTCTATATAATTTGCTGTCATTAAATAATATTTTTTTATCATAACTGTAATATTCTCCTCTGGAATATTACAAAAATCAATACCTCTTTTATTTCTCAGACCATAGAAAAGAAGACACTAACACAATTACACATTTAATTCTGACTTTTGGCAACTATAAAGTAACAGTGAATGATTGTCTTTCTTGCCGTCTTCGAGGCACCAATAAAGTAATTAAAAGGGAAAATTAATTACAATAACTCTTTTGCGTTTGTTGAAATATAGAATGATAACTGAATGTGTCTATAAAAAGTATGACACATTCAAGACGCCCAATCCCCGTTCATTCCTTTTGTGGTACATTATGTAAAGGCTAAAGACACTGTTTGGTATAAATCTAGATTACGGGGCATCCTATTTTTTTCAAAAATTTTTTTTTTAAACGTTCGTTTTTTTATGCAGATTAAGAATATGTAAAAATTTTTGAACGGAAGCGTGTGGTTTAAAAGTTATAGTGCTTTAAAGTTGTGGTTGTAGTTAAATAATATTAGGCCAGTCAACGAAGGAGTAATTTTGGCGAATAGCAGAAAAAATTCCCAACCAAATTTTTTTTTTTTTAAAAAGTTGAACTAAGATATGTTTAATGACATACTAAAAGTGCTCATTGATTGTAATAGAGCTTTTTTTAATTTTCTCGAAAAATATTTAACTTACAAAAAAAAATTTCGTACAAAAGTTTTTTAAAAGACAATTTTAACAAAAAAAGTATCTAATATTTTTTCATTTAAACCAATATTTTTCGAGTTACATTACATTTAATATGAGTACCAATTTTATACACTTTATGACAATTAATTTTATCATTACCAGATATTCTGGCTAGGTTGACAAAAGAGAACATGAGGTAGGTATAATGAAGAGAAATTTTTTTTTATAAGTTAAATATTTTTTGAGAAAATTAAAAAAGCTCATATTTTTGAACTTTTGCGAGGCTGTAAAAAAAAGCTCAATTCTAATCAATGAGGACTTTTAGTATATTATTATACATATCTTAATTCAACTTTTTTTAAACAAAAATTCTGTTGGGAATTTTTCCCGTCATTTTTCGTTTGTTGACTGGCCTATATATGTTATAAAAATCGATCATTTTTAAAAAATTCTATAGTGGGATCAAGTTTGCGTTGTCGCCTTTTTTTAAAAAACATGTACTTGGCCAAGTAGCCACCATAGAATTCTTTTTTACGCCTGTAATTGGGCAATGCCACTTTAGCGTGGCGCCAAGTACATTCAATGGTATTCGAGTGAGCGTCAGTATCGGGATCATTGAAATACTAAAATTTCAATATCAATTGTAATTAAATTTTTATATTATTTGTAACAAGTGTGATTTAGTATTCCTAATATAGAGTAAAAACTTTTATTTTCGTGTTATTTTATTGAACTAATTACAAAAACACATCAAATAACACCACATCGTGGTCTTCTTTTTTTTGCTCTATTTAAATTAATTGGGTTTCATGTAATTACGTAATCACTCATATAAAACATATTAAAAACCCATTTTTTATGTATTGAAAATTTTGGGGAAAAAAAAAATTGGAAAATTCTAATTTTTTTATTTACTTTTGGAATTAGGATTTTTAGAATAAGGATATTACGTAATGGCTGTATGAAAAACCCATTTTTTTTGTATTGCGTAATTTTGGAAAAAAAAATAATTGGAAAATCCTTATTTTTTTCCAAATTATTTTTGGTTTTTAGGGTTTTTTGAGAGAGAAAATTCCGTAAGAGTTACGTCATTGTAGTTTCACAATATATTCATGAAAAAAAAAGCCGAAAATTAACAAAAAAAAAATAATTTTGGAGTTATTTTTATTCTTATGGCGTATAAACTTTAAAATGCAATAACTTTTGAACTAAAAGTTTCCACCAATTTTTTCAAACACTTTTGTAAAAAGCATAAAAAAACGAACGTTTTGAAAAAAAGAGTGTCCCTTAAAGTAGATTTGTTCCTACTGTTTTTCCAGTCAGTCACTCTCTCACTTTCTTGTCTCTTTTTCTCACTTAATAATCTCTTTTATCAAGTAACTCTTTAAGGTTATTCCCTATATACTCAAGTGTATTCTTTATAATGTATGTCTATAAATTTTTCTCACTAAGTTTAAAACGTACATTTGTTAAAATAATAAACTCATTGCTAAAAATATATACGCTTATATAATTCCCGTATAATTCTCTTTTATTAACTTACCTACTATAATTTTAAATAACACTTAACAATTACAATTGAGAATCTATCATCATCATTGAATATCAAGTAAGGGTAGTTTTAATACACTACCTACACTAATCAAGTAATAACCAGAAAAAAAGTATTTGTATTTATTATGTCTTTACGGATGATGACATTATCATTCTTCTTTATTAATACCATCCCTATCAACTTTATTTTTAGTTATTACATAACCCACTCGACAACTTATAGAATAAATATAATATGAACAATTATACTTTTTAAATTCATCTCTTATGTCTTGTAAGGGTGTCAATTTTATTTTTTGAATGGGAACACATATTTTGAGTTTAATAAAATGATTGAGTTTTTAATTTAATATGGTATTTGAATTGTAATGTAATTTTTTTAGTTTATTATACANAAACCATCCGTTAGCGAACGGTGGGTCGAACGGTCGATCGAACGGACGGTCATAAATAACAAAAGAAAGGTTTGACCCTTACACTTGCCTTTTAGACAAACATATTTACCTAAAATATAATTTTGAATTAAAATCGTTTTAATTAAATAAATTCATTAAACAAATCAATTATTCGTAGAAGTAGCTATAATCGGAAATAGGGAGCTAAGGCTCCTTCATGTTTGAGTGAGATTTCCTTATTAACTTATGAACATAAAAAAAATATTTAATATATATTTTTATTAATAAAAATATATTTATTATAATAAATATTATTACAATTAATTATGTTGTTATACAAAACATAAATTAGTTTAAAAAAATGATTGAAATTTACAAACAAAAATTTTTAGTTAAATATTAAAAATTATTTTAAATAGAACTATTATCTAATAGTTTCCAAATTATTTCAATGCAACTTACAGCGCATCAATGATACATAATATTTGTTTACTATCTCATTAAATGCAGCGAGACCTTTTTTGAGATAATTGAGTAATATAAACAAAAGTCACATTATTTAATAAAATGCACTTGAAAATGTAACCATAAAATACATTGNCACTTGAAAAATGCAACCATAAAATACATTGTATACAGAGTGATTTTTTTTATCATTACCCACTCAATTACTTACAGAATAATAATAAATTAAACATTTTTATTTTCGATTATCTTTAGTTACACATTATTCTTGTATTATTAATTATGTAACACTTTAAGTTCATTCCTTATACTGAACACCCTGTATGTATAATATATAAGGGAATATAAATACATNGTGTTCAGTAAATAAGGAAACGAATTTCTATTGTACTCATTGTTTGTAACAATTTAACTGTTTCCTAACTTACTGAACACCCTGTATATGTATAATATAAAAGGGATTACAAATACAGGTAGCTAATTGGATTTTTATGACATTGCTGTCGTCTCAGTCAGTCAGTATAGATATACTTTCTGTATTGTCAGTTAGTATATTTATAAACTCACAACAATGTGCCTTACTACCATTGATAATAACAATGCTGTGTACCTGCTAATATCGATGTCATACAAAACCAATTAGCTACCTGTATTTGTAAACCCTTCTGTATTATACATGTATATTAACTCAAAAATTTTTACCCCTATTGTTTGAACACATGCAGAAAAAAGTAATATTTATGTTTTAAATATTACGTTGTCTAAAAAAAAAGTACAAAATATTAAAATATTATATTCACTATTATAAATTAATTTCCATTTTTCAGTAAATATGTTAAATAAATTGAAACATAATATTATATTATGATTACTCAGTCAGTAATATTAATTAAAACTCGTAATACGTGTAACAACTATTTTGTTGGTTGCATCCTTGCACTTCGTAATAAACCATCTTTTGAAAATTTACCTTAAGTTTTTTGTGAAAATTATTCATGAAATTATATGTTTATTATGTTAACAACTTTTCAAAACAGTGGCGTATTTAGGAGTAGACCGTGACCAGGGTGTCATTTTTTCCAATTAAGAACTAAAATCTTATTAAATTTATTATTTATTTATATGTAACATAATTTATAAATTATATCAATTAATCTTAAAATGAATAAATAAAATAAAATTATATAAAATATATGTAACACTTTATTTTTGAAAATTTAAGTATTGTTGTTTTAAAGTGTATTAATAATTTTTAATTTAACATGTATGCAATTGTAAATATATTTTTTTTAGAATATGTGTAATTAAATTATTTGTATAGTTTTAGCGAATTACTTAAAATAAATTCACATCAAATAAATTAAATTAGCAAGTTATAAATGCATGTGTTAGTAATAAATTATTGTTATTAAAAAGTAATATATTAATTAAAAATAAATATTAAAATATTAAAAATCAAGCTATATGAATTTAATTTTCAAAATATTTATTTATGTTATTACAATAAATTGCAAACAATCGTAAAACATAAATGTTCATCGAACAATACCTAGAAGGCCGTATACCTAATGGAATAATAGAATCCGTTTGACGAACGTGACCGTTCGAGGAACGTGTCCGTTCGTTGAACGTATTTTTAGGAACGTGTCCATTCAACGAACGTATACGTTTGACGAACGGACGATTCAAAAATAGACCCCCTGTTCTTTTCCAACGTTGGGCAGACCCGAGGAAAGACAAATAATCAGCTTTAAAATTAAAAACATCAAATTTTACCTACCTGACATTACCTATATTTGGTACACTTCAGAATCTAATATTACTATTGAATTTTAACAAAAGCCATTCAACCCTAAAAAGAAATCCTTAACCATTCTTAACAAAAACCACAGTTCTAATAGCTATCAACACCAATATAGGCTAACCCTTCTCAATACATAAAAAAACAACCTAAATATAAGCCAAAGAGACAGGTCCATAATTCTAAAAAAACATTGTAGCAATCCCTTAGCTAGTCAGTTGCATTATAGCTACACACATCTCAAATTTTGAAAAAATATTTAGTACACTTAGATATCATTAAGAAGAATCAGAACTGTAAGTAATATTTTAATTAAATTATTAACTATTGGTAAATAAATTCTTGACAATAATATATAAAAATAATAATACAATCACCAATAAATTATAAACATGGTTCACTTGTGCAATCAAATATATGAAATTAAAACTTGGTAGATACGAAAAATATTAAATACACTAAAGAACTTCTATGCAATAAATGTCACGTACAACATATCAGGTATCACAATTATTACTTGATAGATAACCAACACATATAGGAAAGTAACGTAAAAAATTACTTTAAATATAAAACAATTGCTTGGTTAAGTGAGCGACGAATTCACTACTCAAAATTTGATGTAGAGTTTCAATTAAGACTCGTTTATCACCTTACACGCCGAGTAAGCATGTATAGTGATTGGGGCCACGCCGAATGGCTAAGAATCATAGCAAGCAAAAGTATTACCATATCTTCAAAGAGAGTTAGTCCAAATTATTGGATTAATCTAATCAATATAGTATTAGAAATTGGGGCTACGACAGCTTATTCTGAAATTGGACTACTAAATAAATATAACGTAGAAACAAAAAATAATAAAATTAATTTTGAAATGAAAGATCATAAAGTAAAAAAAGAGTGGGAGAAGAATTGATAGTTTTGTGTCCTTTAATATTAAATTTCACTCATCTATACATGCAAGAAATTTCACGACCTTATATCATTATTAGTTTATTACTCAAATGTGTTAGTTATTACAGATTATTTTAGTTTAAATAGCGTTTTTAAACATTTATCTCAGATTAGTTTAAAAAATGCACATGAAATATATATATTTAATTTTATGACTTATAGACAATGATTTATAGTCTACTAATAATGAGTGGTGTATGTATTATAACAAAACCATGCCAAGTCACCATTAGGCCACGATGCCACTGTGCTGGGTTTTTTTTAAGGAATTTTAAACATGCCATTTACTAGTTTCAGATTTTTATTAATTAACTCTAAAATTTAGTTACGTGTTTTTATTGATGTTATGGTATTTGAAACATTCATTTTTTACCTTCTTGTGATGTCTTTTTAAGTCTAAGCACGTATATTTAGTGAACACGTGTTATTTTTTGCGTACGTATAATTTTTTTATACTCCTTAAATTTATTTGTTTTGTGAATTTCAATAATTTTAATTGTGAGTATATTAAATAATTGTTTTCTATATATCCTTAAAAATTAATTTTTTTTTTATATTTAATTATTTTTTAACCTTGGATATATTTATCATCTACGTAATTGTTTTTTCATATACTTTAGTTATTGCTTTATTTTTCTGAACATGATTCATTTAGTATTAAATGACATTTTCGATTAAATAAATAAAATTATAAATTTACTAATATTAATTTTGTTTATGTGTGTTTATGATTTATGCAATTTTTATATACTGTTTTTGTCATTACATGCTATGTTTAAAAGATAAATTTATATTAGTTATAATCAATTTTTGAACTTTAATATTTTAATGGAGGTAGGTTCATAAATGGCACGTCATTGTTATATATTTATTGCAATCAGATTTCTGGATATCTGTCGTGATTGATAAATCATTTATATTTTAAAGAATAAGTTATATATATATTTTATAATATAGTCTTATGGAAGTAATTCCGGGGTTAATAATTTTTTACTAAAAATCCAACGTTTTCTACTAACGTGAGTTGCTGATAATCGGCGACAATCATTTTATTGAAAGATTTATTAATAACCTTAATTTTAGAATATAAGTTAGCTCATTCGTTTTTTTTCGAAGCAAAAAGTTTTAGTTTCTGAGGCCGTTTGAATGGTAGTTCAGAAAATTGCGTCAAAGTTAAATGTTGAGATGATAAAATAGAAGAAATTGCGAAAGTAGGACTAAGATGTATTTTCGGGAGTTTGTATTAATTGATTATCTGAATCCTACTCATTACTAGTGATGGTATTAAGTTTGGTTGGATGTATACGTTAGATGCTCTATAATAAATTTAAAAAGTAAAAGTAGCTAATTCCATGTATTCATGTATCTAATTTTTAATTTCTGGAAACCCTTATTGAAAGGTTATAAATAAGGTTTTAAATACTTTCCATCCAAGTTATTTGTGTTGCCGTAATATTTGAAATATTTTCTACATACTTGATGCGTAACAGTTTAATAATCAGTTTTTTTTTAAAAGCTCTAGACAACAGAATATTGTTTACATCCCGGTCTCATATCTAAATTATGATAGTTTTTTAGATATGCACTTCAGAATTATTAAAAATGGATAAATATCGACTTGTAGGATGATTCAAAATGAAAGAAAACGATCACAATTCACAATTCATCAACATACCCATATTAATTTTATATTAACATTTTGTATATTAATTTTAATTAAGATTGTTATTAATTATCAATAAATTAATGTTTGTTTATTACTAGAAGAATAGTGTTATTAATTGTTTTCTTTGAATTAAGATAACAAGTCGTGTTCATAAAAAAGTGAAAACAAGGGATGTCTTGGCCAATAGGTGTTTCGAGTCGGTGGCATAATAATTACCAGTCTTTTTTTTTGATAAAACTTTCGTACGATATTTGATATAAAATAGTCATTTAATGTTTTATAAATAGTTTAAAATGAATATGTGCATAGTAAATATTTTCAAATCATTTTTTGTAAAACTTTGTCATTAGATTCGTTGAAAAATCTTTTAAAAACGTTTTTATTATGTTTGCTTCATAATAAACATCATGGACCCCCTTTTAATAAACATATCGAATGGCTTCTGTAAGTGTCCTCAACATCGGTCAGCCTTTTTGGTCAACGTAGTATTTGGTGGCCAGGGAGCTAGTTTTATTTCATGATTATTAATTCTATTATTTAATTATTAGTTTTTTTACTTTTCTACATTTTTTTGTTAATACGATTAACAACTTTGTACTTAAACATGACGTCAGTACCGAATATAAGNATTAATTCTATTATTTAATTATTAGTTTTGTTACTTTTCTACATTTTTTTGTTAATACGATTAGCAACTTTGTACTTAAACATAACGTCAGTACCGAATATAATTTATTTAACTTTTTTTAATACCTGATACGTTTAATTATACAGCTGCTTAACAGAAAACTTTGTATTTGTTTTATTTATTTACGTCTCTCATATATCATTATTAGGTTTTATAACATATATCACTTAAAAAGTTACTTTATGCGCTACGATTAAAAATTTAAAATATTTAAGTGTTTTAATATACACCAAAAAGGAAAAAATATTCAACAAAAATTTAAAGTTTTATTTCATGAAATTTTAGTTTAGTAATATACGAAATCTACACTTTTATTATGCAAGTTAAACATACATAATTTTTTTAATTAAAAANTTTATTATGCAAGTTAAACGTACATAATTTTTTTAATTAAAAAAAATTTGTATTAATAATTGAGGGCAACGGCCTAGTCTTAATTATAGTACACATATTTGTCTTTGAAATCTAATAAATTTTTTCCAAATCTACTCGCCCACTTATTATTTAGAACATTTTTACTGATGCTATCCAAAAATACAATAAAAAAATTTAGTGACCATAAAAACTTATATTTCCATATAATTTAATAAAATTAAAACTATATTAAAAATATTAAACTCAAATGCCACAAAAAATTACTGAAAATTCGCGGATAAGTATTTAGGAAACAATGTTACCATTATCAACGCTAAACGTATGTGTTTTGTTTTAAACATTAAACAATCAAGAAGTTGAGAAATCTCTAGTGATCGAATATTTATTGATACATAATCACTCCTATAAACCATAAATTACAAACAACTCAATATTAGGGAGGCAATAGAAATGTTTAAAAATNGAACTTAATATTAGGGAGGCAATAGAAATGTTTAAAAATAAAAACAATTTAATTAATTGAGATCTTGGTTCACTGAAAAATTCATCATTAAACTTGTGTAAATTGGCTAAATTTGATAATATTACATAGTGATTATGTTCAAGGTGATAAGGTCACTAGGGGTATATAAGGGAATTTTTCCTAATCGGGGTGTCAGTATATGTGTTTAGCGTTGATAAGGGTAACATTGTTTCCTAAATACGTATCCGCGACTTATCAGTAATTTTTTGTGGCTTTTGAGTTTAATATTTTTTAGTTTTCAAATTAATAATTTTTTATTATAGTTTTAATTTTATTTAATTAATTGGCCACAAGTGATCAATATTTATTATATTCCATATAATTCATGAAAAATGTTACCCTATTTGTACTCCTAAATAAAGATGAATTTAAAAAATGATATTTAACTAGAAATGAGCCACCTTTAAAATAAAAGGAATAGAAAATTTCATGACTTTTTTGTCTTCATTTAGGAGCTATTAGTTACGATAAACTATTTCATTTTTGCTGGTTGATTAATTATAGTAAAATATATCAATATAATACAAAAAATGAAGGGATGTCTTTTTGTAACGTTTTTGTAACTACTGAATATTAATATATTGTTTATAAAAATAAATTATTTGTACAAAATTTTATTAAATTTATAGCATATGATTTATGCGATCTAATTTTAAAAATGAAAATGATACTTAAATAAACACAATTATAATATATATAAAGAGTTTTTCAAAAAAAATATCTTGAAAACTTATAAATTAGTAAATAATTTAAACATTACCAATTAAAAATGATTTTTAAAAGAAATACTATGTTTTTTTTTTTATTATGTGTTGTGGAGACAAAATTATGTTACGGAAAAAATAACTTTGAGAAAATTGAAATATCATTAGAAACAGCTTTAAAATTAGACACTGGATTCTCGTATGATTGTTATGATGAGTTGTCATTTTCAGATATCAAATATAACTTCTTTTTAGAAAATAAAAATCTAAAAAATGTTGTGCTATCGAAAAAAACGGATATAATATTTTTGGACCTTTTTTGTAGAAATATAACTAATTTTATGGATTACACGCATTTTTTTTGTTTCCTTCATAATTATCCAACTGGACCATTTTATGATATAAATACAATGATTATAAATGAATCGATTACAAAACAATTTTTAGTTACAATGATAAATTATTATATGGACGATAGACTGAACATTTTTTGGATAACGCATTTATTTACTTATTATATTCAATTGTTTCGTAATGATATAAATCAATTTAAAAAAAATATTGATATAGCTATCGAACTCGTTATCGTTAATTTATGTACTGTAAGTAGGGAAATGTGTCGAATAAATGATAATTATGAAATGTTTTATTATTCTGGAAATGATTATCTAATCATTCAAAAATTAATAGAAATTATGAATAAAAATAAAAACATCAACAAAATTGAATTAGAAAATGTAGAAGAACAAGAAAATTCTTTCTCACTCAGAAATATTTACATGTGTGACGTAGTGGAAGACAGAGAATTATTGAGAACTATTATAATGGAATTTGGTGAACAGAGTGAAGATATTTTTGAGACTATCTACAGTAACATAAATAGAGAATATGCAACGGCAAAGAACTATTTTTGGTTTGATGTATGGATTAATCAAATTGGAATTTACCAACAAAAAGTCTTAAACGTTTTTAAAACTGTTTTAATGCATTTAATGAGAAAAATATTGATGTATGTTTCTGTATTGTTAGAAAATAAACAGAAAGTAGATGCAATATATGGCCTAAAAAAATTGCAACGTTTTATTGATAATACCATTATATTATTTGACGGTCAAGAAGCTAATGATGTTCAAAAAGTATTTGAATCTTTTAATCTAGGCGATTTTCATAATGATTTGATTATAAATATCGAAAATATAATTAAAAAAATAAAACCGAACTCTTTTGAATTAATTTCAAATGATTTAATTAGTGACCCAGATTATGAATTAAATATTAATGTTAATACTGAAATGTATATCACAGAATATAAGTTAAATGAAGATGATTTCAAATTTATTGAATATTTATACACAATTTCAGATTATAAAGCAATGAATAATCATTTAGTAAAAACATTTCTTTTTACTAAGTTATTCGATAAAACATTCCAAAGNCAATTTCAGATTATAAAGCAATGAATAATCATTTAGTAAAAACATTTCTTTTTACTAAGTTAATCGATAAAACATTCCAAAATGTAAATATAAAAAGTATTTTATCATATTTAAAATTTTCTAATACTGTTGGAATAATCTCTTACTGTTATGCAAATAACGGTGAAATGAATGTAAGGTTATTAGAATTGTGAAAATATTTTTTTATTAGAGTTAAAACAATCTTCAACCAGTTTTGTCAATCATTATAATTTGTTTATAATCAATACTAAATTTATTTTAAATTATATTGTAGTTTATTTTTAAAGTTATTTTAATCGTCGTTTTAATAATGTCACTTACAATTACGGTATCACTTATAATATTAGCAAAAAATATGTTATTATTTAAACATGTATTTCACATATTATGAATATTTTTATCATCAAAACAGAGTTTTCTTCTTAAAACACTAAATAACCAGATAATATCTTGACAAAATCAAATTATTGTACAGATTTTAAAACAGTGTCCATACGACCCTACTCTGATCATAATAAGTTATTTTCTATGTTAAAACTAGATTTTTTACTTATTTTAAATTAAACAAAATCTAGGACACTACTCCAGATTCATACTTTCTGTGACTTAGTCCCAGCAGTTTGTTTTGAACTTAAATTTTTTTTTTAAATTAAATTGAACGTAGAATAATGTTTAATTTAAGATATTCTTAGAAATTATCAAGTGAATTTTGTTTTGGTGAATCTTTTAATTTATAATTATTTGCTTATTAGATAGTAATATTAAATTTTCTTTTTTTGTAAATTATTCCATTTTAATGACTAACTTAACCTAATTTTAAATGTTTATTCAATATTAAAAGTCTATTATGTGTATTTCTTATTAATTAGCTAGTCTCGAGCTTAATGTCTGTGTTCTAACAAACATCACCCCGGCAGACAAAATTAAAAGTTTCAACTAGATTGTTATGTCTACACGTCGGTCATATGTGCTGTCGAGAAATTCTGTTGTGATTATTTATGTTATCGTTGTGCTACACCGAGTTGTTGTCGGTCTTCTCTCTATCTCTTTATTGACGCCGCCATCTTTATTTTTAGCTTTATGCTCTATGGTGCTTGCGAAACAGCAGTTTTGTATTCGTTTTGCTGTATAAGTAAAATATCACATTAGCAATTGTCACACCTTTGTGCGCTTAGTATATCGCCGTTGGTCTATATATTTTCTAAAATAAATCACAGTAGCGGTCACAGCATATTGTACACGTTGGTCAGCTACTTGCATTCGACTTCAATTAATCCTTTCTAAAATCTACATGGTCATTAGCCGTTTCAAATTAGCCCATAAGTATAATAGTCATTTATCTTCTATGTAAGACTTTCTCACATTTATGTTTTATTATTTGTTTATATCAGCGCCATCATGGCATTATTATTAAGTGTACCCTCCTGTCTACATTGGTGTATATACTATTTTATAATTCATGTATAATACATTTAATTGTTATAATTATACATTATAAATTTCATTCTACATTTATTCATAAAGTACACTCGCCTTATTCCTTATCTTCGACATAGCCAAAGACTTAAGACAAACTAAAACCACGAACGTTAGCATACCCAAATGAATAACACCGGTCGCTGAGTTAATTCATAGATATTGTTCTAAAACTAGATATATTAGAAAGCATATAGAAAGTACATTTGAAAGCCTATGTTAACTAGGTAACTTCTAGTTTAATGTTTTTCTTTTAAAAAACATAATACCGTCAGACAACGCAAAGAAACTTACGGAAATGTATTTTTATAAAAATATATAATAACAATATATTTTTGATTTTTTTGTCTTGGTGATGATTGTGCCATTGCAATACCGCCTTGATAAATTTCTACATAGATATAAATATTTTTGTATCATTTTTTTCTAGGCTAGAGGAAGCTTTAAATAATATTAGTGTCAATATCTCAACAAAATATATTTCTCAATAAAATATATTTACTTAATTTAAATGAAAATAAGGTGAGCTAGGCTGTATTCCAAATTAATATTTAATTATTTTCTATGNGGCTGTATTCCAAATTAATATTAAATTATTTTCTATAATTATTTAAAATTTTATGATTATAGTATTTGGAAAAACACAAAAAATTGATAATTCTTTGAGATTTGACAAAGTAGTAATTGTTTCGAACATCTTGCACTCCGGTCATCTGATACTAGTGATGGGAAATATCGAATAGTAACTATCAAACTATTCGATAGTCAGTTAAAAAATATTCTATAGTTGCACACTATATTCGAATAGTATATGCTAAAAATAAACTATTACTAGTGGCAGGTTTCTTGCGTCGTTGGAGATCCTTGTATACTGCACATCCTTTGTAACTAGCTGGGTGGCTCCCTTTACAGAGTGCACACGTTGGTAGAGCATCGCGCGCATCGTGTTGGGTAGCCGCAATACATTTTGGTGTGACCGTAGTATTGGCAATTTAGACATTAGCTTATAGTTTTAGGTTTGAAAGGTTCTTCTACTTCAATTTTTGTGTGTAATAGAGATGTCAATTTGTATGTACCTTTTAATTGGTTGTTGGGTTCTAGATCGACAAAAAAAAGTAGTAATGGGTGCTTAATTGTTTTGTGTAGAACATTGGTAATATTTCTCACTTCTAAAGGACGAAATTCTAATTCAGATTTTATAAAACTAGTTGGCGTTGATTGATGCAGGTTGCGAATTACGACTCTATCAGATTTGTCTTGTTGCAGTTGGCAGGTGTGGTATTTAGCTTTTTCTTCCTTTAAATACCGTATTAGTGACCTATATGCGTCTGGAGTGCTGGTTTGAATTTTTAATCTGTCTACAAATTAAATTCTAATTCAGATTTTATAAAACTAGTTGGCGTTGATTGATGCAGGTTGCGAATTACGACTCTATCAGATTTGTCTTGATGTAGTTGGCAGGTGTGGTATTCGNTTGTCTTGATGTAGTTGGCAGGTGTGGTATTCGGCTTTTTCTTCCTTTAAATACCGTATTAGTGACCTATATGCGTCTGGAGTGCTGGTTTGAATTTTTAATCTGTCTACAAATGATGTGCAGACAAAGTTTTCAACACCGATTAGTTCTATAAGTACTGTGCATAGTTCCGGAAAATCCTCGACATCTATTAGAAAATTGGGGGAGGAGGTTTAATTGGTGGCTTATTTGTACACTCAGTCTGCATGTCAGTGGTAATATTTTCGGTAGAATCATTGAGTCAGAAATTGAATTGATCCTTCAACTGATTGGAATCTTGACCTTCGAAAACGAAGTGAATATTTTTTTCTTGTTTTGGGAGGTTGCACACGTGGAGAGTTTGGTTTGGAATTAGTAGAACTGGAGAGATTTCTTTTAGATTTTTGTATGGTCCATCCTGCGTCGGTTGCTTATTACTTGTGCCTAGTGATGAGTAGGAGGTTTTATTTTTACTATTTGTTAACTAATTATTGTTGTTTCTGCTAGTCATTTTGATTAGAATGTAATTAATATTAATAAGTTATTAAATAAATATAATAACAATCGTGATCGCGATAAGTACGATTGAAGACGACGGTGGGTTGCGATAGCGTAATTAGATTATTTATTATAGAATAACAAGACTACCGAGGCGGCCGCCGATAAGACCGCATGCACTAGAGAGATGATAATATTACAGCTAGAACGTTGACAATATTCAAGGGCGAATATTTATTTCATATATTATTGTGAACGAGAATTTAGTTGAAAGTAGAGAGTAAATAGAATGATTAAATAGACTAGTCGCATCTTTGATTAACCGTTTTAGAAATAAGAACGAAACACACGTTTTAAGGTAAAAATAGTAATTTAGAGCGCACTGTACGCACGTGCTTGTCGAACGACGGCTATCGCGAACTAGAATTAATAAATTTTAAATAAAATAAATTCTATGAAAACCAAAACAATGCTTAGAAATAAAATGCATATTTTGGTTTTTGGTATGTGCACTGCAAATAATAATAATTTTATTTGATTGTATTTTGTTCGCGTTGTTATTTCATGCTAGTATTAAAAGAATACATCTCAAGCTAAGTCCATGTTCAATCAAGTTATTTTGAAAGACTTTCAATGCGGGGAGTATGTTTGGTAGAGAACGCCTTTAGCAAGGACCTAGTGGACCAGTTGTCACAACCACTGTTAATCAAATTATTCGTGTGACAGCGAATCTGTAGCGTCTTTGCTTTACTCGCCCCCATGCACACTCAGCAAGGCAAATCGATGACTTCCGTGACAATTGTCATCCGTGTACAGTTCATCGTTATAAGTCAGTAAATCAATTGTTCTATGTGTCATCTTTTTGTAGCAAGCGCCTTCGCTTGAATGGTAAATTGTTCGACCATTGTACGCCGTTATTTTTATTATTACACCCTAGTGCTCAAAGATCTCATGCCCTTGCACGCCTCCAGTGATTGTGCCTGGCCATCACTAAATAACTTCATTGCATAGTCGCTTTTCCGTCGTCTGTTTTCATCTGCCATTACGTGCCTGGATCTAGACTCTGACTCGTGATACTCAGATATTCGAAACCATTACCACAAGATCTCATATAGTCCACTCAACACTGTCAACATCTTCATTTAAACAGCTGAGTTTTTTATTATTTTTTTTTATTGGGTTTAACTACTTTTTTTATGCCGCTTCGACGGCCATTAGTATTTAAAGCCCCCTGCTACCCATTACATTTAAGATACTCATTGAAGAACCTTCAATATATGTGATTATTTGTAATTTAATTATTTTTTACTCTCGTTACTTATTTGATGTCATCCTCCTAGGTGATCCCTCTCCCGCTTCAGTAATAGCGACTTAAACAGGCTTAAGGTAAAACGAAATTCTAGTGCGTTGCACAATTAGCCGTCCTACGGTCTAGTTACCTCGGGAGATTATCGTTTCTGCCAAAATTGACCGTATCGTTTCCGCCAAATCTGAATAAGGTCGGTTTTTCGTTTCCGCCAAACCGATAGTTTATACCTGTCTACAAATAAAGGCTTGAGAACCACTGGTTAAAATATTTGCCAAAATAACCCGATAATAATTATCTACTTTTTCCTATTCTATTATTGTTAGTTAGATAGCAGTGTATTGATCGGTATATCGATAAATATTTTGCCATCCGTTCTTTTATATTTTACTTTTTTAATTAAAATGTCATTTGAATATATCAGAAGTAAGCGGGGCCAACAAATTATTTTAATGAATAATTTTAAGTTTCGTTTTGCACATAAACGGGTTACATACGTTGGCGTTGTTTTGTAAAAGAATGCAAAGGTACCATTCACGTGAATGAGCTTGATGAAATTATTGATCAAACAGGTATTTTTAAAATTTTTAGTTAAATTGATTAAAGCTGACCTTATTTTAAATTAGTTTTAATATGTCTTATAGAACATACATGTAATGGCCCTTGTTCTGATCCCATAATTATGAGACAAAAATTAGCAGGCGCCAGTAAACGCAAAGCTATATTTATATATAGACGATAATTTTAATAAATATATTTTTAAAAATTTTAATAGAAAACGTTCAATTTTAAAATTACATTAAAATATATAGTTCTAATAACGTAATGTCAATAAGCGTATGGAATAAAATTGAAATCCGTTTCAATAAAATAAAAGAGGCAATTGATAAGTTAAATAAATTAGCAGACTTGAATTTATGAAATTAGTTTCCAACAACTACCGAAAAATGTATAGTTCATAGATTTATTTTTTATTATATTATTACACATATTAGATATTTTTTAAGCACATAATTAATATTTGAATTTTATTTCAATGTTTTGATGACTATATTTTCTTATAAACTATATTTTTATTATTTTTTACAAAAATATATATACATTCTTAAGACAGTTATCTATTATAATTTATTTACCTTTGGTAAAACGCCATATTTTGTTTATAAAAGTGTACTTATGTGATAAAATAAGTAATTATCCAAAACGATGTGACTGTATTTAGAGAGTGGTTAAGGAGGGCAAATGTCAATTGATGGCGATGGGAAAAAAATATTGTAAAAAATTACTTTATTTTACACATTAATATTAATACCCCACGCAAAAATCATAAATACAGACCTGGACGTAACATTGAATTCTATAACTAATAAATGCCGAAAATTTTGGTACGGGAAGCTGCCTACCATGGATAAAGCTAAATGGTTCTCAAATTTTTTATTAGATAGACAGGTAGAAGATCAGTTTGGCGGAAACGAAAAAAACGACCTTATTCAGATTTGGCGGAAACGATACGGTCAATTTTGGCGGAAACGACGAACGCCCGTTACCTCGTACGAAACTGTATATATACTTGATAAGTATTGTAATTTTCTAAATAATAATTTTAATCTCTACAGGCCTTGTTTACATAGAAACGAGAATTAATCCTATTCAATTCCCACTTAACCGTTGACAGTACTGTAATAAACCAAAAAAAAAATATAAAAAACCTTCACGGACAGTTTCCTAGAATTTATGCTCCCGTGACTACATATTTCATCTGCTATAGTCTTCAATTTTTAACACGCTTATATTAGTTTCACGTGTATGTTGTTTGTTGTTTGTTGTTTGTCGTTTGTTGTTTGTAAGTTTGTAACTCCACGCGGCACGTGTTATTATGTCGCGTATGCCGTCGTCTATGACCTTGAGACTAGACCGTCGTAACGCATTCACCCCACCCCGCTCACCAGTCGGCGCCAACACTATTTTTTTCTGTATAATTTTGAGTATTTGACTGACCAACACCGCGCGTTATACGCCGCGGTGCAAAGTCCAGCAAGTGCCGCACGGCCGACGACGTACCGCCGCTAATGATACCGTAGTATTCTTCCTGTTGTCAAAGTGGCAACGTCAATAAACCGATCTCCACTCGCGCACCGTCGCCATCAACGCTGCTAACCTTTTGACGCCCGAGGATCACGCCGGACATCGCGTCGTCGACGCCAACGAAAGTGCCACGATATTATGCGAAGATTATATATTCTTACCATCGCCGCTAATATTAATATATATATACATATATATATTATTATTTATATATACGTATATGTTAATATTCATTTATATATCCCTACAGCCGACGCCGCTGCCGCCATATATGCCTCGCGCCCCGCCCGCCAACAAAACACAGCTATACCTCGTGCATGATACGTTTACGTACTTAAGTCGCTTTACATGTATATATATATATATATTTATTACTATTAAAACTTATATATTAATACGCTTTATTCTCATTAAGAGATATATAGGGTATTTATTCCGATTACAAAGGATGATTCCCGTATCGTCATTTTACGTCACTACCTCCACGTTGCGCGCCTGCTGCTTTCCTTGGATGTGGTAGCCGTTTCTCAGACTCCCTCTCCGGAATCGAACCCTGATTCCCCTTTACCCGTTACAACCATGATATTGATAGTAACTACTATCATAACATGTAACTAAAAAGTGAAAAATAAATATAGTTTAAAAAAACTAAAAAACACGCTTTTAAAGAACATCGAACTAAAAATTATTTTTAACTTTTTAGTTCGATGTTCTTTAAAAGCGTGTTTTTTAGTTTTTTTAAACTATATTTATTATGTTGATATAGAAACAAAACTCAAATATATTTAATGAACTGTCTGTTTTTAAGTATTAACTTACACATACAGTAAACTAATTGTTTTATTTAGAAATAACTTGCATGTACTATGTATGTAGTAGTTAATATTTTATATAGTATATGAGATATGTAAATAAGAATAAGATAAAAGAATATAAAATAGTTAGATTTAAAATAATAATAATAACAATGGATTGCCTAAATGATAGATATGGCTGGTTTTAAGGGAAATAAAAATATAATATAGCGGATATATAGCCGTATAATAGAAAATTAAAAAAGGTAATAAATGGCGGAATGACACGTGTTTAAATATGGAAAAAATGTGTAAGGGTGAAAGAGTGCAATAATATGAATAAAGAAGGATTTAGAAGGACGAATAAACGTAGATTAAATACATGAGGGTAATAGTCAAAAAAATAAAAATGTATACAGATGTCATGACAAAATGACTGATTGATCTCAAGATTGAATAATATTAAATAAATGATGTTATTATCCCGCAAAATTTTATTACCTATCATAATGGTTTCTTACACAATAGAATGTTTGTAATTTGAAAGCAAAAATTTAATTTTGTATTTACCTTGTATTCTATGTATTATAACAATTNGTTTGTAATTTGAAAGCAAAAATTTAATTTTGTATTTACCTTGTATTTTATGTATTATAACGATTATTTCAAACAATCAAATGTTAATGATGAATTCACACTGTATTTCATATGCTGTACACTACGAGTTTGACAGTGAATATGACTGTTTGAAAATAAAGCATTTAATTATAAATAATGCCAAACCGTTATACAAAATCTATGACTGTTTTATTATATGCAAGAGATTCTACACACTCTACTGTGTTTTTTTATTATAATTATAATTAAACAATATAACCTTATTTGACTTTGTAGAATGAGTATATTTTTTATGAGAGTATATTGACACTAATATTTTTTTAAATATTCCTCTAGTCTGACCAGAGCAAGATTCAAAAGTATTAATATCTGTGTAAAAGATTTATCAAGGCGGATTTGTGGTGGCCCAATGTGTCCCGGCGGTATCGTCTAGAAGGATGCGGCACAATTATCACCAAGACAAAAATTAAACACTAAAAAATATATTCGTAAGTTTTTTTGTGCTGTCTGCCGGCGCGATGTCCGTTAGAACAAAGACATTAAACTCAATGACTAGATACCCAATATACTTAAAAATATATTGTAACCTAATACACCTAACTTTAAAAATCTTTAATTGCAACCTTTACTCTGTCTGCCAGCGCGATGCTCGTTAAAGCAAAGACATTAAAATGAATGGCTTAGCTACCCAGTAAGTATAGAGTTGCAATACACTTAGTCCAATAAAATTATTACTAAATTAATTTAAATTTGGAGCAATCGTAACCTTTATTTCATAATAAATATTTACCATTAAATTAATAATTCAAGTTGATTTGGGTTTATTATAAAAAATAAAATAAAATAATCTTTAAAAATGTTTGAGATTTAAAATATTAATTGAGATTTATTTCCTCAATAACATAAAATATTATTATTTTGTTACGTCGCTATTTATTAAAAAATTCACTTAAAATTTTTAAGTGTCATTTAGTTTTAAAGAATAATATTCTAAGTCCAAATTAATTACAAAATCAAATAAGTCCCGTAGAGTGAAATCTTGAGTAGAGTGCCGTAGATTTTGTGTATTTTAAAATCGCCGAAAGAACTTATTTTAATAGGAAAAAATGAGTTTTTATAGTAGATGAGGGTCGTGAAGCGATCCATTAGTGTGATCTTGAAAACTGTAGATTTTAATTAATAGTTAAATGCGATTGTCTGGACTTAATTGAAAACCCACACATAGGCGTTAATTTGAATCTGTACAATAATTAGATTTATTTCTTTAGTTTGTTGATTATTTTATGTTTTAAAAAAGGGAACCCTGTTTTGGAGATCTTGTGAATTCATAATATATGACATACATGTACAAATAGTTTAGCTCTTCGTACATACGGCAGTCTTTAGTAAAATGTGATTTATTTAATATAATACTTTAAAATTTAGTCCTAATTTAATAACTATTAGGATAAATACCTTTTTTCGATTGTTTCTTAGTTATGTTTCAAAATACTCAATTTTATTTGAGTATTTTAATACTCAAATAAATAGTAATAAATTAATAGTATTTTAATTAATTAATTTAAGTAGTTTAATTTAATTTTACTTCAATTTTAAATATTAAAGATACTGGATAAAAATAACTATTCAAATTATTTAAAAAAAATTTTGGTGTAATTATTAAAA